>NW_027045486.1:0-156490 GCF_025399875.1 Dalotia coriaria
ATTGTTCTCTAGTAACTGTATCATCAGAGTTTATTTTTTCCATAATGTTTAAATCGTTATTGATGTTCATGATGGAATATTAAATTAAAGTATAACCTAATGATAACAAAATCTTTCTACTCTCACTATTTAATGATTTATGTTTATTACTACACGCTTTAGCGACTTTTTTACGACTAACGGTTATGAGCTTATATAGTTTGATGAATGCCAATTTAATATACATATAATTTCATAGCTAATAATTAATTACTATTAATTCATAATAATAATTCATTGTTAGTAATTGCATTGTACAGATTTTCGTTTTTTGTTTATTTTTCACTTCTATTTGACCTGCTTGCGCGTTAGCTATTTATTGTACCCAATATCCCGTTGCAAGCCGTCAAACAATCGCCAAACACTCGGATGGCTACAATGGAAAAGGGAATCGTTTACAGCAATTTGTAGTTCTGGGAGATCTTTCTAGTGTTGTCCTCTGCAGGTTGAGGAGGTGTCACTGTAGCACTACTGACCTCTGCAGGTTTGGTTTTTCTTTCTGGTTTGGGATTACACATGTTGTTTGAGAATGAAAATGAAAATGGTTGCTGCTCTGCAGGTAGAGGAGGAGGATTTACTCCATTTGCACGTTTTGGTTTTCGTTTTGGATTACACATGTTGTTACTTGTTTAGTTTGATGAAATGCCAATGACTCTATGATTTGAATTGCTTACTGACGAACTTTGTATCTTTAGATAAGATTCGTCTGCGATTGCTTCGGGTAGTGCTTCTGTTAGTGACTTGGGTTTATTTCGTCTTATTGTGGATGAGATTTCTGGTAACTGTATAAAATAAAACGTTGCAATGCCGTTTCTTTAACGTGCGCGATTTTGCCTTCGGTTTCATTATTTTTCTCTAGCGCAATGACATTAATTAGTTTAGTTTGCATATTTTCTATTCCTTGATGAAAATCAATTATGTTTTTGCGAGGTTTTTGTGATTTGCAATTGAGTTCTTCTCTTAATTGGCTGATATTTTTATGATCGGCAAAAACTTGAGTTAAAATAGTTTTTAATTCTTCCCACGTTCTGAGGGTGGTGGGCAAGGTAAGGTATAGGTATTGGTTTGGAGTATGGGTGGTGGAGGAGGGTAAGAATGATAAGGTCCCTATTTCAAATGATGCGTGCAAGATGAGGAATTAAGTGTTGAGTACTACAAGAGCACCTAGGAGAACTTTCCTGGAGAACGGAAACGGTTTTTTCCATCAACTTTTAGTTTTATTTAAAAGCTTTATTTAATGACAGTCTTGTAAATTTATTAAGGCACATGCTATTATCATTACTTCGTCGAGTACCTTTAATAGATTATTATTAATACAAACAGGAGGCTTTAAGATATATGTTTTTCTGGAATGCTTGTGTGTTTGTTTATTGTATTGATTAAACAATAGCAACTTTCGGGTACTCCAATGTAAAACCTTGGCTTTTTCTTAATCATATTATGAATATTATGAATATTTTGCTCCATCCCTTGTTGAATCACTTCTTCACTTAGACTACTACTTCCTGAAGAAGCTTTCACTTGTAAAGAGGATAATCATGCTGAAGAGGAGTCTGAGTGACTCACAGACACAGTTGATTGTGCACATAATGATACATCACTATCTGACTGTTCTTCGCTGGTATTGACATATAGCTTCCTAGAGTCTGCGCTTTTACTTCTGAATTTATGAACCATGGATACTTGTATTGATTTGTCAGTAATTGACGTTTGGTTTATAATTAAATGCATGACGAACAAATGAACTACAAACTCCATTGTAATCGTTGGAAGAAAGGATAAACCTTAAGGGTTTCACAAACTTTTACCACTCTGCGACATGTTTCGCCACACTGTGGCATCGTCAGGCAGATGAATATTAAAATTATAAGTGCTAAATTAAACTATTTATAGTTAAAAAAAAATTATTTCTTGAATGTCTGTAATGTTGTGTGGTTCGTGTATAATGAATATAATGTCATATATGTATCTGTACCATTGGAAGAGTTTGTATTTTTGTTTAATGTTGTTGACTATTGTTTCTTCTATTTCTTGTAAAAAAGTTTCACTAATAATATTTATTCGATTTTACAATTTTATATAATGATAAAAAATTTATTTATTAAACATTATACGTGATTTTGGATTTACAATTTTATTTTTGAGTTGACATGTTTCGCCCAGAGGGCATCTTCATAAACTTTATTTGTCTATTTGTTTTCATTCGAGACGGAAAAGGAAGAAGAAAGTTGTAGTGTCGCAATACTATATCTCTGCCTGCTAACGTCGGTTTTAAAATCCTACTCCTCACGCTCCCCTCTATTCGCTGACATGCGCACGGTGTGGTTCTGGGCAGATAAACTGGTTTGGTGCGGCGTGTTCAATTTCGTCGGTGTCCGTTGTCTCGTGCACTTCAACCTCTTAGAATACCAATATGACTTTCATCAACATAACCAATAAAACCAATTGAGATAAAAATTTAAAACGTGACGAAGCACTAAAATCGATTTGCTGTTAAGCGAAACATGAACAAACACTAAATTATTTGTATCACAACGTACAAATATTAAATCCATAAATGGAAATCAGTGAAAACATTAATATACTGAAATTTAATTAAAACTTTTTTAAATTTTTCTTTAATACATATTGGTGTTTAACAGCTCAGTCTACGATCGTGCAACCCATCTATTCATATCTGTATCTGGTTCTGTATCATTGTTAGTATGTACGATCTCGAGTGGGGTCGAGTTTCGTAAAATCTATATCACATACACTGTGACATTGGATTTTTATATATTAAGTTAATGTGAAAATTACACGTGATTTTAGATTACTGATTCTTGAGGAAGTTCAACATGTTTCGCCCTGAGGGCATCTTCTGAAACCGGTTTTGTGTATTAGGGGGTGTTTTGCGTGTTAAGTGTTTATGTTATTGTGTGTTATCGTGTTTTGTGGGTATGTGGAGTGGCTTAAAAATTGTGTCGTGTATGGAGTTTATTTGTTCGTGTAGTAGTTCGTGTTTGATTTTGTGTTTGGATATCTGTATGATTCTTTAATATTTAAGGATTTTTCTGTAGATAATTTTAGTATTGTTAGTGTATTATCTACTGTGTTGTGTTGGTGGTTGTGTTGTAAAATGTGTTTTGCGTAGTATGTGGATTTTTCATTGCGTTTGTGTGTTCTTGGTATCTAATTTGCATATTCCTATTAGTTTTTCCTATGTATATTTTGTTGCATGTATTACATGTGATTTTGTATATGTTTGTGTTGTGTGTTTGTAGTTTATTCATGAGTTTTTGATTTGTTTTGTATATATTTTATCGTTGAAAGAAAGGATTAAGGGTTTCACAAAAACTTTTACCACTCTGCGACATGTTTCGTCACACTGTGGCATCATCAGACAGATGAATATTCATCAAGAATAAGATGAATACATTCTTATTTAAACCCTGCCAGTTTACCCACCTGAGTTATCCCGTCTTATTTTTTATTTATTTTACACTTGCTTGTAATAATGGGTAAACCTTTGCTTCCCAAAATCCTGAAAGTATTATTAGTGTATTGTGAACATATTCTATGTCCACATTAACACAAATAATATCTACTATTTTAGAAGCTTTGAAGTCAGCTGCACAAAAATAACATTTTTTCTTGCCAGACCAAAACATTTGTAGTTGCACTTGTGCATAATATTTTTTTGTTAGTTTTTGATCTCTTACATAATTCTTGTATGTGTCTGCTCGTGTCGGGCATTTGATTTCCATTATAAATTCATCATATTCCATCACCAGCAATCATCAAATACTCTTTCGTTATTATCAATCCACATTGTCTTAATTTTACTCCCAGTGTCACCTCTATTATTTTGCGTACATAATTTTTTTAATTTTCGTCCGCGTTTCATTGCAGGAGTAGTTTACCTCCAATAATTTGAGCTATTAAACTCCCATCCGGTGTTTTGCACTTACTGACATCATAGGCCTTGATGCAGTAATCCGCCCATATCGCAACTCAAACCACAATTTGTTTTCGGACTGATCTCTCGTCAGCTTTTCAACTTTCATCACAGTATTTTCAGTTAACAAGGATCCTGATTTTACTGAAAATGTCTCACAATCTTGTTCTTGGTACAATAAGCAGAGCTGGTGCATGGAACACATTTTCACATCATCCCTTGGGTAATCAGGTTGATACTTCATCAAGTGAACATTCCTGAATTTTCTTTTTTTTCCTTTTTCTAAAAACTTAGATAGAACCCTGGGATCTGGCAGGTAACTCTGTTGATCTCCTTTTGAAAGCTCCTTCGATGTTACAAATTTTAAAGTAGTGCCTACCTTAGCTAGCCGCGACTTTTTCCAGTAATACGCAACAGAAGTGCATGAAGATTCCTCACTTCTTCGATGCACCCACATGATGAATGCCACAGCATGTTTACAGCCTCCTTGAGAAGTAGCACAGTCATGGCACTGGACACTCACTATCACATCATTTTCTTCATCCACAACCATAGTGGCAGAATATGGTTTCCCACGAACTTTATGTTCTTGGCAAATCTTATACTATCTACTCTCTATACTGTGCACAATTTTGCATCTCGACGAAGTTGCACATAACCCACAGCATCGTCTCCATATGATTGTCTTGAGGACCTAGACGTTTTTTTTGATTATATATATACTTGCTGACCTGGCGAACTTCGTACCGCCTTATTTATGTTTTATTTATTTAAACTTTATTAATAGGAAGTTTAAAAACCCCGTCTCACAAATAACTTTAATGTCCCGATGCGCATTTCGAAGGCTAAGCCTTCCTCTTCAGGCGAAGGAATTTTAAAACTGAACTAAAATTGCGTCTAATCCCTAATTTACCTAAAAATTCTTAATCCCCTGTATTTGATAGGGCAGGCGAGTTTCTTGCATCCGTTTTATATGCCCGAACCAACATAGTTGTTTTGTTGTATGTCCTATAAACGGTTTCTCTATCATCATTATATCTCTGATGCGGTCGTTGCGTATCTTATCCATTCTCGATATACGAGCTGATCTTCTTAAGAAGTCCATTGCAATGGACAACAATAAAAAAATATTAATTATTTATTAATCAAACCAATATTTATCTGATACAGACATAAGAAAACTCTTGATTTACATGCTCGGCTGTAAGCTGACTTCTGTTATTGGGTACCGCGAGATTTACAGCAGATGCCACTCTCTCTGAGGAAACCGAGGACGCAGGCGATATCAAATACTTTAGAGCTAGTGTCGGAAAGGACTGGAGTAAAATGATGACAATCAAACCTGAATTTTGTAGGATTCTCTTCTGGGTATTATAGGCTGACCTAGATATTGCTTTAGTTCGCTAGGCATACCATCACTGGTTGAAAGTAAACTGGAGGTTGCTGCAGCAATATCTAGCATAATTTTTCATGTCCGGACCACAACGACGGCGAAGAATTTTCTGAATTTGGAATTATGGTAGTGGTTGTGGGTCTAAGTTCAGGCGAAAGTTGTCCTCTACGTCTATGTTCTAAACGTATTTCTTTTGACAATCCGGTTATTGCAGTGGAAACAGCTAGTGCTGAATTAAAATGAATACGCTTAAAGCGAGGGTCTAAAATTGATGCTATAGCAAGATGTAAATGTCGCTCTAGTGGTTCTAGTTTGGCAATAACTAAGTTTAGCAAACTTTTCTGAACAGCAACACCAAATTCGGTGAAAGGTTTTACTTCTTCAAGTCCTTTCTGAAGTAAGTTTGCAATGGGAATCGCCAAACTAGAAGTCACGTACTGATCGCCGCTAATTTCTTCAGTAGCTTGCTTAAATGGGGTAAGCAATATTATCAGATCTCGTATGACACTTAACTCTGAGGAAGTTATCATATCAGGTGCATTCCGCCTAGTTGCTAAATACGTGAATTAATTATTGATTTAATTAGTTAGATTGTTTGAGAACTTAATTAGTTAGATTGTTTGAGAACTATAATCAACTCAAATGCAGGCAGAAATCGCGTTGAGGTTATAATACGGATTACAGACGGACGGATTGTTGAAGCACAGACACTGACACTGACACTGAAATGACATTGACAGACAGAGTTGCCAACTTAAAAGCCAACTTAAGTACCAAATTAAAACGCAGTAAATCGAGTCGACCAAAGACAAAAAATGTAATTTGTTAAAAATGTTAGTATAAAAAAAGTATTCTTTTTTAGGATTTTTTAATTATAAAAAATATCGATTTTTGTGCCTTTTCAATACTTGTAATTTTTAGTAGCGTGAAGACGACCAGTCTTTCAGCCTCGTTTACGAACTGTCTCGTTGACAATATTGTTAACATAAATATACTGTTACACAAAGACAATTCAATAGTTGAACCGATCATGCACTATTTAAACTTTATTAATAGGAAGTTTAAAACCCCGTCTCACAAATAACTTTAATGTCCCGATGCGCATTTCGAAGGCTAAGCCTTCCTCTTCAGGCGAAGGAATTTTAAAACTGAACTAAAATTGCGTCTAATCCCTAATTTACCTAAAAATTCTTAATCCCCTGTTTAATCCTTTACCCCCACTCCCTAACAAAAATGCTTTTCTAATAAAACCTATAAATTCCTAATACCCTGTTTAATCTTTTACCCCCACTCCCTAGCAAAAATATTGCAATAAAATCTATTTCCAAGTATTCGACAACTAGGTATTTTTGAAAAATATTAAACAATTAACTCAAATAAACTTGAAGAAATTGGCCCGTTTTCTTGATTAAGAAGATGTTTGTTCTTATGTTTTAAAATTTCTATGCTTTCATAGGCATCTAATTGTCTTTGATTGGTAATAGATTTTTCCAAGAAAAACTCTCTAATATGTTGGGCTACTGCGGACTTTTCGAATCTATTGTATTTAAAATGCGCGATGTGTTCTTTAAAACGAGTTAAAATTGACCTTTTCGTTTGACCAATATATTGTGAGCAGGGATGTAACGGAGGTAATTATATCGGAATCGAAGGCGGAGTCGGAGTTTTTACATTTGATATATCGGAGTCGGAGTCGGAACCGGAGTCGGAACCGGAGGTGGAGGCAGGGTCAGAAGTGGTGGCAGGAGGAAGATATTTTATTTAAGGACAAATAAAACATTATTCAGTAAATTTTTTGCATTTAACTTTATTAATTATATAAAATAAAACAAAATTATTTGCATGTTTCTAAATAATTAAGAAATTAAATTAAATGAATTGACTCCAAAAGTAGTGTATTATACTTCACGAATAAAAGCTTTGAAGCTTTGTCTCCGTCCAATCTATTTCTTAACGAGTTGTAGATTAGACCAGCTCCACTAAAAAGTTGTTCACTCGCCACCGAGCCTGGTGGACACGACAAATATTGGCGGGCAATCGCTTGAAGGGGCTGGAATTTTGCATTTCCATTTACTTTCCACCACAATAAGGGATCATCATTAATACTTATACGTTTTTCTTTATTGTAGTCATTTAGTATACTTTTTATTACAACGACTTTGTCAAAAACTACACCATTTTCAGATGTGTTAATATCATCGTCTTCATCGCTACTTAACAATATATTCGACAAAACTGTTTGGACATTACTCTGGGTAGCTTCTGATGGTAATTCCATTCTTGCCCGTTTTTCTACAGGAACGTCAATATTTTGACCCTCACTTTTAGATGTATCTGTATATTCTGTATCATCAAGTAGTGACAATAATTCTGTTTCAATATTCTCTTTAATCACTTCATTAAAAAATTTCGTTTTATAGCGAGGATCTAGATATGTTGCTATTGTAAAAAAAATGTTTGTTTGTAGGTCGCCAAATCTTGAATTTAATTGGTTGATGGTACATTTTATTATACTTTTAAATTTTTCATTTGTGTCTTGTTTACTGTCTTCAGTGAGTAATGTATGCTTTAGTGTGTGTATAAGTGGAATAACTGATGAGATACTGGTGTTATTGTCACTCATATTTCGGGTGATTTCTTCAAAAGGTTGAAAAATAGTCACTAATTTTTTAAGCTGCAGCCATTCTTCAGGAGACAACTGATAGATGTTGAATTTACATGCGTACAGGCATAAAGAATCCTGTATTTTAATCATTCTTTCCAACATATAAAATGTACTATTCCACCTGTAACAAATTAATAGGAAATTGATAGGAACGTGAACAAATTAATACAACTTACCGAGTAGTACACTCCTGTATTACACTCAGACATTCTTGGTTGAGTTGTTCCTTTTGTATTTTATGCAGTTCAGTCAGAGCTATTTGGGAATGGTTAAAATGCGTCGAAATTTTTTTGCATTTCGATAATAATGCTTTGATTTCTTCATCACAATCTAACAGTGTTCGCACACACAGTTGCAACTGATGTACAGTGCAGCTGACATCAGGTATGTCGCCGAGTTTCATTGCTCGAATCATGTTAGATCCAGAATTGCGTACAAAACAATGAATTTTTTCATTGTTGATGCCCCATTCCATCAACATATTGTTAATTTTTTCTAGAACTAAGTCTCCCGTATGCCTACCGTCAAATGTATGGCATTTTAAAATAACTTTAAGCCTTTTAAAATCTCTATTTATGCCATGTGCTGTCAGACTCAATAAAGACACATTCGAACTTGGTTCAGTCCAAATGTCTGTGGTAAACGAAATCTTTTCAAATTGTGAGAGCAAATCTTTAATTTTTTTTGCTAATGTGTCATATATAGGACCACAAATGTTTTCAGTAAAAAAATGTCTTCCCCTTAAGTGATAATTCGGCACAGTGAACTGCAAAAGTCGCCGAAATCCTATACCTTCCACAAAATTGAAGGGTAGATCTTGTAAAGCAATCATTTCAGAAATCAATCTGTCAATTTCCATAGATTTAGCATTAGAAGTACACCATTTTTGATTCTTCAGCAAAGTTTCTTTTAAAGTAATTTGTTTTTTAGCATCCTGGAGAGGCGTCGAAGTTGAAGACTGAACTGTATTTTTCTTTTCAGTTTCTAATTTTATTAATTGTTCGTATTCAGTGGCATGGACACACTTTAAATGACCTTTTAACGACGTTGTCGTGCCTCCCTTTCTTGAATATATCTTCATACACAGTTTACACTTGGCCGAGTCGGAATTAACTTCAATGAAATAGTTCCAAATACAACTTGATTTTGGTTTCATTGTCCAACACAAAAACAGATCACTTTGACTAAGCCGCAAAAATCTAAACAAATGTCTATAAGCTTGAAGTTCAAGAGTTCAAGTCTTGTCGCGTGCGTAACAAACTAACAAGTGGAAAATAATAAGCACAAAAGTGAATAAAACGCACGATTGGGAGTCGGGGCGGGGGATTTCGCGCGATATGTATGAAACTGTTCATAAGTTATGAATCATAACGGTCGACTCAGGCCGACGCCGATAAGATATGCTTCGACCTCCGATTAAAACCTCCGATTTATAAGTGTCGGAGCCGAAGTCGGAACCGAAGGTGTAATAATAATCGGAAGTTCCGACTTAACGGAGTCGGAGTCAAAGCTCCGTAACATCCCTGATTGTGAGTCACAACATCCGCATTTAATTTTGTAAATACCCGACTTTAAAACCGTTTCCTCTTTATCTTTCGGATTACCTAGTAATTCTTTAATGTTACTGGTGTTTTTATACGCGATTGTTAAATTTTGATTTTTCAAAATTTTATTTAAACCTTTAGTTAAATTAATGTCAAAAGGAAGCGAAATGTATTTTGTATCTAATTGATCGGTGAACGTGTTTAAAGTCGAGTTTTTACGTTGCAGTTTTTTAAATTTAAATTTGTTTATAATTCTATTAATAATTATTGGATCATAACCATTACTTTTTGCTACGTTCTTTATGTACGGTAACTCGTTATTATAAAAACTTTATTACACAAAAAAATAATATTGTACAAAAGGCGGACTTAATGCCGTAAGGCATTCTCTGCCAGTCACATCGCTAGCGACCCGCCCCGGCTTCGCACGGAAGTAAAAAACCGCATCAAAATCCGTTACGTAGTTTCAATGATTTAAGCATACAAAGGGACAGACAGAGAAAGCAACTTTCCTTTTCCAAACAAAAACATCAACCGGTCAACTTCAACCCACACGTTCACACATACACACGTCTATGCTACGAAGCATCGCACAAAGAGGAGACGGGGATAATAGAAAACTTTGTATTTGCGTTCTCTTATTCTCCCGCAAGATAATCCATATACGCAAATATGTTTGTCTCTTTTTAGTGTCGTTTAGCTTGGGGGGGGGAAGACTTTATTTAAAACCTGTGTCAAAAACTTTAATAACCTTATTGTTGGCGCGGCGGGTATGTCACAAATTACCACAGATTACTAAATAAGTCATGCGAAGCTTTTTTTTTTTCTCTCAACTGATTTACCAGTCGATCTCAAGCATAAGCTTATGACAACTCTTCCTCCGTTGAGGAGTACGAAGGTACTCACTTTGTCATTGTCTGCTTTCTAACAGTCGCATTTTAAAGGCGACATTCCGGATGAAGTCCTTTTCGGAGAGCTCCATATTTTCCACCATTCTGGCCCTGCCCTCCACCGCCTTTACCGCGGGATCAGTGATGTTAGCCGACCTCAGTAAATCCGAATTCCTTATATAATAAGGGAGTCCGGTGATAATCCTCAGGATTCTCCTTAGAATGGCGTAGGGCTTTTTCGGCGTCCAACTTGGATCCTCGGCGCACACCTCACAGCCATACATTAGCTGGGCGTACACCGTTGCCTTTAAAATGGTGATCTTCGTATTGGCGCTCAATGCTCTTGACCACCAAATTGAGTTTAGCCTGAAAGACGTCTTCATAGCCAAAGCGCTCCTCATCGTCTCGTGGGGGGCCCATTTTCTTTTGCTGTCAAACTTGACTCCCAAGTATACAGCACGACGTTGGATAGGGATATATTCAGGCCCAAAACGGATCCGCTCTATTCTGAAGTTTAACTTCTTGCCAATTGACAGGATCTCGGTCTTCTTCCTGTTTATTGTAAGTCTGTTGACCCTACAATATACGCTAAGCTTCTCAAGAGTGTTTTCCATATCCCTTCCCGCCTGGCTCCAGGTTTTTGCCGCGACGACTATGGCGATGTCATCCGCAAACTGGAGAACTTTAGCTTTTGACGTCTTCTCGATCTCATACGGTAGGTCGCCCACCAGGATGTTAAAAAGCAGCGGAGATAGAGGACCGCCTTGAGGAAGACCATCTGCAGCTCTAAGTGTTGCCGATCTGTGCTTGCCCTTTACGCAGACAAAGTGACGTTGATAAATGACATTGCTAATTATTTTCACGATGTCCCTTGAGAAGTTGGACTTCAACATCTTGTTCATAAGGGTATTCCTGCAGACCGAGTCATAAGCTTTCTCCAGGTCTACGAAGGCCACTAACATCTTCAGCTGGAGCGCATCCGCCTCCTTGGCCAGCGTGGCTAGATGTGCCGCCTGATGAACTGCGGAAGATGCCTTTGTGAATCCGAACTGAGCGTCATGTACGGCTTTGTTCATCTTCACTTGACTCTCGAGAGTCGGCAGCAGGAGAGATTCGTATAACCTTGCCATGATTGGGATTATACTAATCGGTCGAGTGTTGGCAACCTTGGTGGGATCCTTTCCTTTCTTAGGGATGGTGACGACCTTGGCAACCCTCCATTCGTGTGGGTACCACTCTCCTTTATTGATGTCGTTGAAAATAGCCACCAACGACATCACCGCCTTCTCTGGCATCATCTTGATCGCCTTTGGAGGCAAATTGTCGAGCCCAGGAGCCTTACGTGGCCTCAGCGCTTTAATCGCCGTCTTGACTTGGTCCACGGTAAAATTAACGGCCTCCCTTGGTTGGAGGGCTGGCATAACTGGGTCTCCCGATAAGGCAGTCTCCGGCTGCTTGTTCACAAACTGCCCCCTTAGGAACTCCCCAGTTATATGAGCTTTTTCGGCGTCTTCAAAATGTAAAACGCCGTCTTCATCCTTAATCGGGGCATTTGGGGAAGCCCTTACCCTGAGCCTTTTGATGATCGGCCAGAGGGCTCGCTTTTCCTCGCATTCTTCGAGTGTCTTATCCCATGACCGTGACGCGTGAGCTCTAAGCATAGCGCGAACATTGTTGGCTAACTGGTAGTAGGTATTCTTGTCGCAACAAAGACCAGAGCGCCTCCATTTTGTCTTTGCTCTGTTCTTTCGTTGTACGAGCATCCTTTCCTCCGCGTTTAGGCCGAGCGGGTTGGTCGCTTCATGCGAAGTTTGTATATGCGTTCTGAAATCTCACACATAGATGGCGTGACAACGGGAAACGGGTTTTTTTTTTCGATCTTTCTGAGACATTTTCCTAATAGTTTTTTTCGTAAGAACCTTCGGCAGAGTATTAAAACTGCCAAAAAAAAGCTATTAAACTCCCATCCGGTGTTTTGCACTTACTGACATCATAGGCTCTTGATGCAGTAATCCGCCCATATCGCAACTCAAACCACAATTTGTTTTCGGACTGATCTCTCAGTTTTTCAATTTTCATCACAGTATTATCAGTTAACAATGATCCAGCTGTTCCTAAAAATGCCTCACAATCTTGTTCTTGGCACAACAAGCAGAGCTGGTGCATGAAAGACATTTCCACATCATCCCTTGGGTAATCAGGTTGATATTTCATCAATTGAAAATTCCTGAATTTTTTTTTTTTTTCTAAAAAGTCAAATAAAACTCCTGGGATCTGGCATTGTGGATCTCCCTTTGAGAGCTCCTTCGCCGTGACAAATTTTAAAGTTGTGCTAGGCGAGACTTTCTCCAGTAACACTCAATAAAAGTGCATGAAGGTCCTTCACTCCTACGATGCACCCACAGTATGTTTACAGCCTCCTTGAGAAGCAGCACAATCATGACACTGGGCACGCATCATTTTCTTCGTCCACAACCATAGTGGCAGTCTAACAGTCAGCTCATCCGGTTTGAACTGATGCTTGTTGTATCCGCAAAGGCGGCGCACATTATTACAAACGCGAATCTGTCCAGGCCCCTACCAACCGCATGGGTGAAACAAAACGTTACTCTTGATAAGATGCTGTAATGCTGCATCCCGTTTGAGAGGGATTCTTCATCGACATAAGTATGGTCGAATTGAGAACACGTAATGTAGACGTGAATGAAATATTTGATAGACGAGTATTTAATACGAATACAGGAACACACTACGCTGTAAGTAACGTGAGTGCGGAGTTGATAGTAATACTGAGGCGCAGAGCCAGAAGTGTCCCTTTTATATTAATGCACAAAATCATGGATCGTGAGAACACCTCTGGTCACATAGCTAACTGTACAATTCTATGTTTGTGTTTAGTCTAGGGCAGAAATTCTTTGCTGTGCGCTATACGCCCAAAATGTTTAGTCTCAAACTGATAAGTGGTAGGTTCGAGGTGGTGTGTTTACATTTATTAAATCATTAAAATTACTGAGACCGTGTGACCGTCGCTTCGCCCTGTTCAATGTTTTAACTTTGAACACGTAAGGCGAAAAAGATTACACGGTGGTGACGAGATGGCAAGACACACCGGGTAAAAACTACTACACCTTTCAACTAAAATACCATAAAGGAATGAGAGTAGTAATAAATGATAACGATTGCCAAGTCAACCCCGAAGGAATCAAGAAGCGTCTGGAATTACTTAACTTCAAAGTAAATTGGGTCCACAATTGCCAAAACAAATATAATATTCCTCAACCAATGTTCAAAGTGGAACTGCCCAAGTGTCGCACCTAAAGGTAAAATCCATCCATGGTTTTTTGTTGAAACTTGAAGTCCCTGGTCCTAGTTCTTCCGTGTCATTTTCCGTGCAATCAGATATTTTAATTATTTTAGCCCTTTTGGTATTGGTATTAAGAGATCCAAAATTCTCATTCTGAGTCATTCTCAGTATTTATCTTTTTTAAAATGTCGTCTTTAATCTTTTCTTCAGTCACCGGATTGGAAAATTTGTGCTTATAGCAAGGATCTAAGTAGGTGGCGCTGGTATATAAATTGTTTACTCCCAAACTGGAAAACTTTGTTGAAAGTTCGTTTTTCAAAGTCGTAACAGCCTGACGAATTGTATCAAACTCTTGTGATCTTGTTAAATAGTCATCAACTTTTTTTTCAAGCATTTGTATTATCGGTATCACAGATGAAATAAGAGCACAAGAACTGCTCAGTTCCCGCGTTGCTTCTTCAAAAGGTCCCAGTAATTGAATAAAACTTTCAATTATTTTCCATTCTTCTGGTAGAATAGGGTCAGTTTCATTATCATTCATGTAAAGTCTCAGAGCATCCTTTACCTTTGAAAAACGCTCAAACATGTAGAATGTACTGTTCCATCGCGTTACACAATCTTGAAACACTTTCAGGTGCGGTTGATTCAGTCTGTCCTGAATTGATTGCAGTTGTTTCTGGGCAATGGTAGAGTGATTGAAATGGGTCGAAATTTTCTTACATTTTTGTTTTAGTATTTTTATGTTTTCTTGGGAACCTAAACAACTACGGATAGCTAGTTGTATCTTGTGAACAGTACAGTCTATGTTCTGTAACCATAATCATGATCATGGTTTTGCCGATCGATTGGTTACCAGTTTCCCCCCTCCCCACCCCACCCGGTGAACGACAGCGGCACCGGCTTGGGTACAGCTTTATAAGAATTTATTTCGAGCTTCTTTCAGCAGTCACATCAATGCCATTGCGTCAAGCAAAGCTACCATTTAAATGTGTTCAATCTCCAGCGAAAGCAGTTTCGAAGATATCAGCAACTCCGAAGTTTTCGAAGTCTTGGAAACAGCCATCTCTACTGGAAGCGGTGCCGGCACTCTGGTCGCAAGTGAGTTCATTCGGTCTTTTGATTCAACATTGTTGCAAATATCCACTGCCGATCAAGATGACAACTCAGGAAGAGACGATCGAATTCATCGAAGAGTCTCCGTTGATGGATATACTGGAATTACGCTGGAACGATTTTTTTTTCGATACATTTACTTTTGACTACAATCAAGACAATAGTTCAGGATGCACAAAACGACGACGATTTTCACTCAATTGCTCACCCAATTGAGGAAGTTTACGAAGAAATGCAAGGAGAAGAAAATAGATATTCAGTCGCAAATATTGTTCAAGAAATTCACAGAGTTGTTAAAAAGCGAGGGATTTTTCACGAAATTGTTTACGCTACGAATCCAGGACGAGTATTTAACACGTTGACGCCGGCGTGACCCACCGGTGGGTCACGCGTGTGCTGCATCGGGCGGCGTGACCCACCGGTGGGTCACGGCATATTTGAAACAAGGATGGAATTCATTTTTGACTACGCCACTGGTTGGGTTATATCTTCTTCTCGTCTCACTTATACAATCAGTGTTTTGCATCTTTGTCACCAAGTGTGCGACACAAAGATTACGAAGTGAAATAAAATAAACAAATGAAGTAAAATAAAGGCATTGATTACATTCTTAAATTATATATTTATTTATTTTCATGGACAATTTTAAAACAATTAATACAATACGATGGTTTATTTGGACATTGCGGGCAGAACGTTGTAACTTTGGTCGCTTTTATCCGAGCCATAGCAGGACCTTCAGCATTAGATACATTCTTGTAACACTCTAGGCAACGTTTACGGACTTTCCGGCTAGGACCAGGCAGCGTATCAATATAATGTTGGTTTTTTGGCACATCATGGCAAAGTGGAGTGTTTTCAACGAGTAATTTTTCAATTATGGACTCCCTAAATTTTAACAAATCCATTTTTTTGGTTCCAAACTTTTGGTGTATATACCACGCATTCGTGACGGAAGTGCCACATAGCAATTGGAATACAACTTTTTTGTACCATTTTATTGTTTTCCTGAGACTACTGTAGTAAGATGCTAGTTGGTCTGACAGATCTACCCCTGTTTTAGCAATATTGTAGTCAAACACAGCGTCTGGTTTTTCTTTGTTATCGCATTCAATAATATCACAAGTATGTTCGGGAATTGTTGTTAATAAACATACCGTTCGTTTGTCCGTCCATTTCACAAATTTAACATTGTTACGATTTATTGCTGAAAAACTTTCACCACGCTTCTGTTTCTTTTTTACGTCTTCGGGTAGAAATCTTCTATTGGGTTTTATGGTACCGCAAATGTATGTGGAGTGCTGCAACAGTTCCTCCGCCAATGGAACGCTTGTATAATAACTGTCCGTATATAATTTCCTATTTGCGTCCAAACATTCACGCATCAAGCGCATCACTACGTCATGCGAGTGAGAAATTTTTATCTTTTCGCCATTTTTTCCGGCATACACTTCAAACTTGAAAGTGTATCCACCCGGAGAGCAAAGTTTGTATTGTTTCACTCCATATTTGTGCGCTTTCCCTGGAATGTATTGCCTGAAGCTAAGCCGTCCTCGCCAGGGAACTATGCTTTCGTCTATAACTACTTTTTTTCCAGGTTTGACAGCGGCTTGAAAATTAGTATTAATTTTCTCCATCTCCGATTTGTTGAAATATTTGCATTGTTATCGCTAAAATGCAGGTATTTCAGTATGTGCAGGAAACGATCACGGGACATCTGTTGTTGGATACGTTGATTTGCGTACATCGGATTATTTGACCAATAAAGGCGAATTTCTGGAACTTGCACAATGCCCATAAGATGCACAATACCAAGGAATGTATGCAGATCTGCTGATGTTATTGGTCTCCAATTTAATTGATGTCTTCTATTTTCATTGTCATGGGTGTCTTGTTCCATACACTGTACGGCATACCTATTGGTTTCAAGAATTATTTGCTCCATCACGGAATCCGTCAGAAATAATCGGTATAAAGCAATTGGATCGTCACAATCAACATTGTGTAGAAGGCGTTCATCGTCACATATTATTTCACATCTCTGCACTCCGTTTATTGGTTTCCATTCGGTATCTCTGTTATCATCTTCGTCGATGTCATCTGCATCTGTTTCATCCGAAGAACTGGTTAACACTAATGGTCTCGATTCGTTTAGTACAGTAGTAAAGATTGATTCGCCTGACGAACTTTCCTCATCTGACGAAAACATTTTAGATCTATGAATAATTTGAAAGATTATTTTTCGTTTTTTTCGTATATTATTTATTATAAATATATCTTACCTAATATAAAAAAATTGAAACAAATACGACAACAGGAAACTGGCTGTATGTGTACTGGCGTGGAGACAACCAGTCTTTCGGCCTCTGGTTGATGAACAGAACTTATTTACGATTTGATGGCTTATATATGCCGTCCTACACAAAGACAGTTTCATTAGGGCGCACAAGGAATTCCTAGACTAAACATAAACTAAAGGTCTTAGACTAAACATAGACTAAAGTTCTTAGACTAAACATAAGATAAAGGTTCTTAGACTAAACATAAGATAAGACTAAGTAAAAATATAATACAAGAAAATTAATGAAAGTTACTTCGAATAAATAGTGACCGACCGAAATTTCAGTCGTCACTTGCCATCTCAGTTTGCACATATTTTAGGTCGGACTTTAAAGATAAAGGCATTCATTACAAAGAAAATAAATAAATGCCGACGCATTTGCAAAAACAATCGCTTTTAGCTTTAGCAAGGCATAACCACCAGTGGCGCACAACTGAATTAAATAAACAGAGATGATAACGCTCAAACGCCGCCCGATGCGGCGGACACTCAAAAACCGCGCCGGCGTCAACGTGTTAACAGATACTGAAATGAACATGTGATGGCTGATTATTCTTGGAGCATTCAAAATAGTACTCATAATACATCTCACTCTAGAAAATCCAAAAAAAGGAAATTTCATTCAGAATAATAAATCTAATAATTTTTTTAAACTTAAACTATGTGCATTTTCAATGAAAAACCTTGTCACTTCATAACTCCAAAACTAGAGCTGCTACATAAATACAGCATATATTTTCGAAATCAGCGTGGAAAAACTATCCAGATTCATGTAAAAAATCTCATGCAACAGACATGCTGTTTTCCAGTGTTATTTATCTATAGAAAAATCAATAGAAATTTTAAGTATTTTACTGGATTATCAAGCGAAGCGACAACAATTTAACGCAAAAGAATCGTCATAAAACGATAATTTTTCCTACAATAAAATGTATTACCGGTGTAATTAGTTGCTTCAGTGAGGCCCTAGGCGCAAATCAGGTTTGGGGCCCCTAAATCCGAAGATTTTCAAAAACGGTTATATAAACATTGTAAATTATGCGTTTTATAACAGGTATTAATATAACAAAGACAAAAAAAATTAAAAAAATATATTCTAATACTACCACAATAAAATAAAAGACAATACAAATTTAAATACAAATTACAAATTTACTTTTTTTGCTTTCTCTTGGGCAAAGATTCCAATAATTTTGTTGTACTCTAGTTTTTTAAAACATATAATTTTCTATGAACATTAATGCCAAGTCATTTAAGTGCTCTTGTGAAAGACTATTGCGCAGATAGTTTTTGACTCGTTTTAAAACTGAAAATGTCCTTTCTCCACTTGCATTAGAAACGGGCAAGGTCAAAAAAATTTGCAGTATTGTGTGTATATTTGGAAAAGTTGATTTTACACCATTACTTAATGTTGCATACATTTCATGTGGATCTCTAATATTTTCTTCCTGTATGTATTTTAGAAAATGAGTTAACTCATTAGTGAAATATTCTGGCTCAATATCTTTTTCATACTTAGACAATAATCGCTCGACACAATTATTAGTCTCAACTCAGCTTAATTTTAAATCAAAGAAAATTTTAAAATCGTTAAGAACATTGATATAGACATCACCCCTTCGAAATAATGAATATTCCAAAAAAGAGTTACCCGCTATTTTACAACCTCAATGGAATATTCCACCTCCACAGATGTTCGAATTTTAAAAAAATTGACAATATAGGGGAGAGTAGGGTAATGGGAGTCAGCGGGTAATGGGAGTCACCCATATATCCACGAAACAATAGTTACGAGTAACGCGTAAACGGCGTTCCTACCTCCGTTCTGGCCCCCCAGTGCCACCCCCGACAAATCATGCAAATCGGTGCGTGTATCATTGAGATACGCCAATATTTTATTTTTGAGCTCCGCTGATCTAATTTTACGTCCACGCAAATTAGAAGATAAGTGTCGAATATCTTGCAATATTCGAATGAAACTTTTATATAGTCTTAGTTAAATATTCAAAATCGTGATGTGCAGTTCATATTACATTAATGTTTTGAAGAAATATTTTTTTTGTTTTTTTTTTTTCACAATAGTGCAATTGTGGGCAATGGGAGTCATGCGACTCCCAATGGACGTTTTTGTCTTTAGTCCGCTCTAAATGGCCTATAAAAAGCAATGTGACTTATTTTTCAATAGCCTTCTTGCAGAAACGTTACTACAGGAAAGTAACAAAACTTATGATTCCAATATTGGCACTGATGACTTATGCCAGGGCGATGAGGATGAAGATTTGGAAAACTGATGTCTAATGTGCAACGATTTAAAAAAAAACAATTAAATGTGGTTCAGATGCACTTCATGTGGGCTATGGGCTCATGTGAAATGCACTGGGTGGGACTTTGCGGAATATTATGTCTGCGATATCTGCTAGATTTCGTTTGATTCCGATTGTCTCCAGGGTGACCACCATTACCCGCATATCGGTGTAATGCGAGTCAAATCTGTTTTTTTTTTAAACTTTAATAATATCCTAAATTGATTGTCAAATTGACTGAAAATTATTTCAAATAATAGGTATTTAAGTAAACAATGCTTATAAGCAATTGCAATAAGTATTTTGTTTATAATTTAAATTATATTTGAGTTCTCCCTTAAGTGACCCCCATTACCCTCTTTTACCCTACTACTCGCATTATAGCTACAACTTTCTAATGCAACATTCAAGAAAAGGCCTCCTGAGGGAGGAGCCTCAGACTCTGACAACAAATTGCTGATTTATTATCACAATATACCAGTGTTGGCTCAGTCTCGTTAGGAATTATTGGGCCAATTACATGGCCATTGCCATGTACTCTGCTTCAGCTGTTGATAATGCAACAGTCTTCTGAAGACGGCTCTTCCAGCATACGGCTGCGTTTTGTAGCGTGAGTACATACCCAGTTACTGAGTGGCGTGAAGTAGTGTCATTTCCCCAGTCAGCATCGGAGTACATTGCTATATTTAATTTTGCTGATTTCTTGTATCTCAAGTTTATGTTTACAGTACCTTTGAGGTATTGAAAAATCCTTTTCACAGCATTTAGGTGTGTTGTCTTTGGCTCCTTTGAAAATCTACTTAAGTACGTAGTTGCGTATGCGATATCTGGTCTTGAAATACAAGTGACGTACATCAGGCATCCAATCATCTCTTGGTAATTGGTTACGTCCACATTTTTACCATTAGTATCATCAAACTTTATTCCTACCGGCATCGGTGTTTTGACTGGGTGGCAATTTGATAATCCGAGTATTAAGTTTATGTATTCTGATTGATCCAGGGTGATGGTTCCTTTGGATATGTCTTGTTGAATTCTTATTCCAAGAAACTTCTTGACTGGACCTAAATCTTTTATCTTAAATACATTCATCAACTTTGATTTCGAATCTATAATATGATTTACATTTTTGGACAGTATTAGGATGTCATCAACATACGTTACAATTATAGTTAATTCATTTTCAATAGTTTGGAAATATAGACATGGATCGGCTTTCAGAGACTCATATTTCTTTCGCATTGCTTGGACCCATTCGTTGCTCATTTCGTCATCTAAGGCATCTTTGAATGTGCTGGGTTCTTCAATTGTTGCGTTGCAAACAAAATCGTTCCATGTTTTTGGACATGGCTTTCTTTTAGATCTTCTTTCTCCTTCTTTATCTGGATGTTCATCATCATTTGTGTCTGCATCTTCGGAATAGGAATCTGGTACGTAGTCGCTGTCTGAGTCGACTTTTTCTGTTACCTCTATTTCGTCGTCGTCCTGTTGTTCATCAGGTTCGGCATTTTCATCTGTGATTGAGTCGTCTGGTGCTTGTCGATCTTCTTTGGGTTGATCTTCTCGTTTTTGTTGGAGGCTGAACTCGAAGGTGTCATCCTTATCGTTGCTACATTTATTTGTATTGAAGACCCCTTCAATGAAGCTAACATCACGGCTGACAACGATTTTCCGTTCTTCTTCTAACCAAATTCTATAGGCTTTGCTTTCTTCGCTATAGCCAACGAATGTTCCAAGAGTCGATTTCGTCTCCAACTTGGTTCGATTTGGTTTTTTATTTAGAACGTAGGCTTTGGAACCATAAATCCTCAGGTGTGTTACTACCGGTTTTCTTCCAAACCAGATTTGGAATGGTGTAATAGGATGGGTAGTATTTGATACACATCTGTTCCGTATGTAGTTAGCTGTCACAACGGCCTCTGCCCAAAAGGTTTCTGGACATTTTGATTGTATCAGCATACATCTGGCCATCTCAATTAATGTGCGGTTTTTGCGTTCAGCTAATCCGTTTTGCTGTGGTGTGTAAGGGGCGGTAAGTCTTCGTTGTATGCCATGTTGCGACAAATAGTCATTCATCTGTTTGTTAACGAATTCTAATCCATTATCAGATTGAAGATATTTCAGTTTCTTACCAGAAACTTTTACAACTGTGTATCGTGATTTTTGGTCAGTAAATGTGACCATGTATCGTGAACCTCCATTCGAGACAGTAGTCATGGGGCCACACACGTCTGTATGAACATACTCTAGTAGTTCATTTGCTTTGTTGCTGGATGCTTTTGGAAATTCTTTCCTTGTCATTTTTCCTTGGGTACAAACTTCACAAATGGGATTTTCGCTTGTTATTTTCAATGGTTTAGGATTCACTCCTATTACAGATTCTTGGGCAATCATGTCTTTCAATGCTCTTGCATTTAGATGGCCGAATCTGTTATGCCATAGTTTGAAAATTTCATCGCTCTTGGCGTCTGTGAAGTTGGCATAGTCGTTCGATTGATTTCTCACCACATATAGGTCGTCTTTTCTATCTGCAACCGTAGTAAGTGCACCTTGTTTATTCCGAACGATGGCCTTGTGTTTGTAGAAGGTTACTTCGTACCCCTTATCTGTAATTTTGGAAACAGACATTAAGTTTAAGTTCAGGTTTGGAACGTACAGCGTATTTGGTAAATCACAAATTTTGTTTGTTGGTCCGATGTCAGCATTTATCTGGAGAGAGCCTATTCCTTCAGATTTGGAATTGCTTTCGTTCGCCATGTTGACATTCTTAACGGATGACTTCAAATCATAGAAAACTTCCTTTGAGTTGCACATATGAGAGGTACATCCACTGTCTAAGATCCACTCATTTCTGGATATGCCTTCTTTCACAGAAGTACATTGTTCATTGACATAATAAGACTCTTGTTTATTCTTATTGAACCAACAATCCGCTATTACGTGACCTTTCTTCTTACACTTTTGACAAGTTTTTGTCTTTCTGTTCTCATTAGTCGCCTTGGACTTCGAGTTGTTGTATGTATTGTTCTTTGGTTTTCTCCAAGCAGCCATCGCACTCGACGTTGATGGGTCGTTGTTTCTGTCGCGACGAGAGTCGGATTCCTCTATGATTTTCACTTTCAAGTTTTCTATCGTAGGTAGCGCGTCTCGGCTCTCTATGGCGATGCGGAAGTTGTCGAAAGACTCAGGTAGACTGTACAGCATGATGATTTTCAGCAATTCCTCGTTGATGTCGAGTTCCATGTCTTGCAGCTTGTCCACGGTGTCTGCGAGCTTCGCTAGATGCACGCGCAGATCTTCGCCCTCAGACATTTTTGCGAACAGTAGTTGTTTCAAGAGGTTGGCCTTTTTGCAGGTCCTCGTGGCTCGTGAATTGCAGATAACTTGCTCCAAACTTCTCTAGAAGTTTTGCGATGTTTAATTTCACGCAATTCGGAAACATTAATTGAAAGAATTAAATCGGACTTAGCTTTTGCATCGTTGCTGTCCCACGCAGCGACTTCGGCGATGGTTTTCGGTGTGTCCGGGTCTAGCGTTGGTCTTTCGTTAGTTCCATTGACGTATTCCCATCCACCGGTTTTTATGAGGAGTGCTTCAGCCTGGATTTTCCACGTGTCGTAGTTGGCCTTATCGAGCAGTTGGATTCTCGTTGTTGCATTCATTTTTCACTTAACTTTATTTTTCGCAAGAAATATTGTTTGTAACTTATCTTTACTATATTGGCGATTGGCCTGGGCCCATAACCTGTTAAGGATATGGTCGGATCGTTAAAGTAAAGACAGATTTCGTATATCAAAATGTTATTTCTTAGAAGCGTGTGTATTCGACTGTACTATTGTATTTATTCATTGTATGCAACCATGCGTCTGGAATATTCCATGGAACTTCTGGGCCTTGTGTCGCTGTTAAACAGCACCATTTTGCGTTTCGCTCTGTGGCATTAGCACCATCTCCTCGTTCCTTGTATATTTGGAACTTGAATACGTATGCTGCTCCCATCTGTGCGGTTGATTCGCATGATGCTGATACAGGTTGCATGGTCCTTTGTGTCCATTGTTTTCCTCTCCACCCTGCTAGATTGTGTGTTACACACGATCCGGCCGGTCTTCCCATGCGGAAGTTCGGGATCGGGTTGTTGTCGTCCATTGTTAGTGCCATCACAATATCGGCTGCAACGCCTAAGGATGGAACTTCTTCAAAGAGATTGTGGCTGTCCACGGTTATGTTTGGTGAATGATATCCACCTAACCCTTGTGCCACGGCAACTGGTAGCTCAGGAATTTCAATATATATTCAATATATATTCCACATCAACAAAAATCATCTACACGATAAATACTTAAATATTAAAGAAAACATCCAGATATACAAACACAAAATCAAACAACTGCTAAACGAACAAATAAACTCCATACACGACTTTTTAAAATACTTAACAAACTCCGCATACCCACAACACACGATAACACACCATAACATAAACACTTAACACGCAGAACACCCCTAATATACAAGACAAGTTTTTTCAGGGCGAAACATGTAAAACTCAAAAATACAACTGTAAATTCAAAATCACGTAAATTTTAATAAATAAATATATTTTTATACATGCACAACATGGATTACGTATTCGACATCGAGAGTAATAAAATCAAACCACTTAATAAACTCCACATACCACAGCACATAACGATAACATAAACATTTAACACACAAAACACCCTCTAAACACAAAATCAAATTAGTGACTGAAGCGAAATATGTCTACCTCAGAAACATTTTTGTAATAACTTAAACATGGATTACGTATTCGAAAAAGAAAATAAAATGAAATAAAGTTTTCTTATACTTACAGCATGTTTAAATTGTTCTGAAGTTCTGAAGATCAGTAAAAGTTGTGTGGCCGGGGTTGTGATTCAAAACTCACTGACCGCTCCGCTTTTTTTATGCCAACTATCACCCGAAAAAGTAGATAAAGTTGTAGGAGGAGGATACACGTTGTTGTGTGTATCGCAAATATGAAAAAATGATACGAAGAAGCCATAAATTCGACGCAGTCCATATTCTAAATCTAGTACGTAACGTACGAAGTGAACACAGAATTAGACCATTAATCTGTCTACCTATTGTAATACTCGTCACTCTCGGTTTGATTATGGTCCTGCTGTCATTCTCATCGTGGAGCTCCAGTAAGCATCTTATCCGTTTGCGGAGGGTATCGTTCGGCGTGTTGGTAAGTATCGTTCCGTATGTTTTTATTTGTCGTTTTTGGTATCACTCTTTGTTTTTCAGGAAATCGTGCTGGATGTTTAGAAGATCAGGGAGAGAATCTTTCCGCCAGCTGCTTATATATGCCTTTTTTCACCTGTTCCGGTTTGTTGTATAGATTATTGATTTTCCGCTAGGTTTGCTAGTGGATCTACGATAGTCCATCGCTGTGTCGCGCGATCTCGTGGACTATGGTGTCCTTAAGAACATTTGCGCGGGAGGTTGAGAAGATGTTTTCCTCGATTTTCTTGAACCAACGTTTTTTTGTAGGTTTATTTTTACAGATCGCTTTCTTTTAAGGCTTGTCCACTGCAACGATTGCCAGATCGTCCGCATATACTATGAGGGATACCTCGGGTTTTACAGGTAAGCACAGTACTTAATACATAATACATAATAAACATTTCATAGATATGGTCCCAGAATTGATCCTTGTGGAATGGCGCATATTATGGGGAACGTGTCATTTCCAGCCATTATCTTTTTTTCCTGAAATAGCCTTGTATCATGTATATTAACTGTAGTTTATCCTTCCTCTTCCTTAGTACCTTGTAAGTGCCATTCTGTTGATGCCCATTGAAGAAGTTTTCGGAGTTTACGAGTACACATACCAAGGAATCTACAGCATCCGTCGCCGCGGAGAGATGCGCGTGATTCAAGGTAAGTTTTACTTTTAGAAAAGCCGTTCATGATTTTAGATATATTAAAAAATGTATGTGTTTTTCAATGTTGTCAATAAAATAAAATGTAATATTATAAACTCCTTCATATGTCTTTTTCGTATCCCCTTTGTATTTCTCAAGTTTGACGTCTTAATCATGTTCCATATAAAACTTGAGGGCGTGTACGACATCACTGTTGCTTGTGTTTGTTTTTAAAAATTGTGTAAAGCAGAAACATAAATAGAAGAATCAAATAATAATGATAAAAACACTCGGTGGTCGAGTGGTTACGTGCACCTGCTAGCATGCTAGTAAACACGGATCGAATCTCAGGTATGGAAGGCATTTTTCTCAAATATAAAAATAACGGGTGTAATTTGGGTTGCATATGCAAACTCAAATGAAGTATGAGAGAAGTTGCAATACAACTGAAGACAGTATGAGAAGTAAGAAAGTAAGTGGAGAGGAAGGAGTAGCAGAAAAAAGTAGAAGAAGAAGGCGTAGTAGAGAATAGGAGAAGATAGAAGGAAGAGAACAGGGGAGGATCAGATTTTTAAATTTTTTGGCGGCGTGTCGTTCTATAAGACAGTCACTGCTTCGATGCGTCCACTGCTCCCGGCCCATCCTACAGCTGCGATGTCTCTACGCTTCATCCCCAGGATACTCAGGCATATCAACAATTTTTATGGTGGGGGATCATCCCCAGAGAGAGGGAACTCCTTATAAGGACAATCCTGATAAGGTAAGGTTAAAATATTTTTAAATTTTAAGTCGTCTTAAAAGAGGTAACACTTAAAAATATTTTTACAAGTTCTGACCTGTACCTGAAATGAAAGGAGTACACAGTTCATATAGGATACCTTAACAATTTTATAGTGGGGATCATCTCCTGAGAGGGGGAACTTTTCCTGAAATGATAGAAGGGGTACATACAAGCCATAAGTCAAAATCTTTCTTAACAGTTCTTTATTATAATAAATACAATATAAGTTTGGATTTTACAAGTCAACAGAATATGTGTCGCCATATTGAAACAGGACTTACGACCGGCATAGCCGCGCACATGCAAACAAGTATCACTTAGTATAGCTCTACTGGGATCAAGAAGTTAGCAAATAGCCCATTTTCTACGTGATTGTAAATGAAAACAAATATACAAGGTGTCGCAGAAAGAAAATTTAAAGTGCAATAAAAACTTTGAACACTGCAAATTTCACTCGACAATCAGGAAAACTAATATACAGGGTGTTACAAATATACTATATTGAAAATAAACAGAAAAAAACATCCATATCCTATTAATATTGCTCAATTTTTGCCCGACTATCAAGGAAATTGGTATACAGGGTGTTCCCGAATGAAAATTCGAAGTGCAAAGAGGAGAAATCAAAAAACAACATATATTGCAAAATTTTCACGGACACAAAGAAAAACGAGTATACAGAGGGTTGCAAAAAGAAAATATTAAATTGAAAAAGAACGACACTCCATATTAACAAGAAAAACGCATTTTCTAAAGATGTAAATGAAAACTAATATACAGGGTGTTACAGCAAGCAATTTTCAAATTCAAAAAGGACTACATTCCAAATCAACAACGAAGCGTACTTCCCAAAGATGTAAAAGAAAACTATGATACAGGGTGCTCCAAAAACAACGAATATAGCATATTTTCCACGTACACTAGATGAATACAAATACACAGGGTGTTGAAGAAAGAAAACTAGTAGTTTTAAAAAATACAATGTTCAAGAAAGAAAACTAACACAGCTTTCAAATACTGTCTATTTTTCACGTGCAGTTAATCAAAACTAGGACACAGAGCAGCACAAAAAAATCCAAAAGACGGAATGGATTACAATGAATTAAAGAAACAAGATACAACGTCGGTGTGAACGGGTAAAAAGTAAAAGAATTGCAAACGCGAGGTTCGTAAATTATCACACGACAAACGAAAATTATTAATTATAACGAAAATTGTTATTGAGAAACATGCATTGCAAGAGAACGTGGTTTATTATTTATTACTGTCCGACGGCCGACGGAACCTGATTGGTATTTAATAATAATATGAACGTTTAATAAATTCGATATACAAGCGACGGCAACATGCTCATGAACAATTGATTCAAGATTTATGGACATTTTACGCGTGATAACTCATGAATTACACAATAGACCAGACACGCACGTTGCTACTAATTGCCGTCGATTGTTGATCAAATAAGTAGTATTTGATTTATGACGTCAACGAGAGTAAAACCCTGATAGTAATATAAATCTCTGTTATATAGGTGGTACGTGATGAAGTCCGACGGCACGATAAAAGAATTAAAGATCGCAAGTCTAAGAAATACCGCGTAAAATGTTACACCGCGTGTGTTGGACGCGATGAATAAGATCAAACTGTTTATTACACACGGGTAGAATCAGATAAAACATCACCACAAAACATACCTTTTATCTTGAAATTAATGAGAGGAGAATGAATCCACGATTTACAAATCTTCGACGCACGATGTAATCACAGTTAAATATCACGCACTAAACGAGTATAATCACATAATTTAGGCTATGATTAAAGAATACAGCGTGATTTACCGAAGAATATTCTCAAAACGCATGGCAAATTTCGACCGTAGCGCGATCACGACGAACGCGCGGGATGCACTGAGAACAAAAGATAAGAGCACATGTTTACCTTGTTTTTGTTTTGTCGCTTGCCGGGGCTGTGAGAGGTGGAGAGAACTGAAATCGCAGCGACGTCATGGCGCGTGTTAAACAAAAATGTTGCGTCAGTTGCTTCTTTTTCCTATCAGACCTTGATATTGAGATAAAAAGCATTTAAAAAGCAAAAGGTTTTGTTATTTTATTATCTATACTAGGTATATGATTATTATTACTATTTCATAGTTATCCATGAATAACAAATGCACACAAATTAATTTTAAAAATCAAAGTGTTTATGAACAAAAGTAATGACAGAAAACTAACTTCTCGAAAATAATCAGTAGCAAGATATCACATCAACGCCGTAGTCGGCTTTCACCCTTCGTCTAAACATCACCCACCTTTTGGCACAGTTCAAAATTTAACCATTCCCTAAGTTTCGAAATTGCAAAATTTTTTAGTTAATATACCGTCTACAATGGCAACTATTATGTTGAGACGTTTTGCTGTGAGCGCCGCCCAGGCTCTGCGCAACTACAACATCGAGCTGCTGGCCCAACAGGCACAGCAGCAGGTGGCTGCGTTGAGTACGTCACCGGCGGTGGCCACCAAGAAGAAGTGCGTAACACCCTTGGACAAGTGCAAGAAGAAGGCGAAGAAGTGCAAAAAAAGTCTCAAGAAGTGCAAACTGGAGCGTAAGTGCGCCAAGTTGGCTGCCAAGAAGAAGAAGTCTAAGAAATCTTGCAAAAAGAGCAGGACGGGCAGGAAGAAGTGAACAACCTCACGCTTAACTAAGCGAGTTAAGCATGGTGTCGATTTGGCGCACTTGGCGTTCCTTTGCATTATCATCCAATCAGATCGGAACGACCAACAGAAGTTGATGACTTATTGCGGTGACGACGACTATCGCTTCATCAGTTGCGTGAATCAGAAAATTCGGCCATTTTGTGACACAAGATCCTGTCTCATATTTTCAATATGCATCATAACTTGGTAATGAAACTGTACTCACGAATTTGAGAATAAAATCAACGCCTTGCTATCATAATACATAATTTAGTTATTTATTTCAGTGCGCTGAGCAAAACGTCATATTAACTGAAATTTAAGTAATTCAATTGATTTAAAGTGTATTATTCACTTGACGCATCTTAACCGGTCTAGCCTGGACGATGCTCTCTTTATATCCTTTTCCGCTTTCTTCTTGCCGTCCTCCGCTTTGCAATTCTCATCGTGTAACTGTTTATTCGCAAACTTGCACCAATCATCATGCGTATCCAGCAACCGCTTGTGTACATCATTCATTACATCTTCGTCCGAACAAGCATCACCTTCGCATTGATCTGCTTTATCCTGTATGTATTTGATGTTATCATTAAACTTGTTAGCAAATTTATTGTGCACAACTGCGACCAGATCCTTGGCAGCAACCTCTTCCAGCTTCTTTTCACCTTTGTTGTATGCTTGCACTCCTGCGTTATAATAGCGTCTGCAGAAATAGTACCTACGAATCTTGCCGTCGTATTTTTCGTGAAAATCCATTATACACCCGTTCAGAGTGTTGTTGAGGCTTGTAACATTCGCTATTAACTCAGCCTGCCATCCGCTGAATGTTTTGTCGGCCGCATCGGGGATTCCTTTGGCGAGATCCAACGCTTCGCTGAGGTACTTCGTTATTCCAACTTGAAGATCAAATCCTTTCACACATGCTGATGCTGACGATTGGCCAGCGAGCACAATCAGCGCGAAAATAGCTGCACGATACATTGCGATAAGTATTGTATTGAAAAATCCAACATAATCAATTCCGCTTATATACAAAATGAAATATTTTGAATATTCGTTAATTAAAGAATAACTAACTGGAATTGATAAGACGTAATTCATGAAAAACAAGTTAACGACCATCAACATTCTTAAGTTAAATAACTAACTCAAATAGTTGTGATAAGTACACTTATGAATAAATTTGCATACAATTTAGCCAAAGCTGTTTTTAGTCATAAGCAAAATTAACTCCCCCGTGCCTTTAGATTATTCCCTATCAAAACCTCTTCATCGCCATCGCCACTGTCATTATTCTCATGTTTAAGAAGTATTTCAATCTTCGACTGTTTCAATGATTCTTGATCCGTGTGCGCCGTTTGCATGTGCTGGTCATAGTAGTGTTTCAAAATGAATACTTTCTGGCACACATCGCAGGTGTATGTTGTGGCCGCCTTCTCATGCGTCTTCCTGTGCTTGTGCAAATTATCGCTACGCGAAAAAGTTTTCGCGCACAAGTCGCACGTGAAATCCTTTTGCCCAGTATGCAATGTTTCATGCCTTAGGAGATGTTCTTTCCGTCTAAAATCCCTGGGACAATGGTTACACTTAAAAGGTCTCAAGCCTGAGTGCAGTTTTGAGTGCTGATAGAGGTGTTCGCGCCGCTTGAAAGCTTTGCCGCACTCCGCACATACATACTGCCTCTCTAACACTATGGATTGATCTTTGGGTTTTGTATTTACATCAGCATTTGCTTCATTTGTACTCATGTCTAAATCTACTAATTCTTGTTCAAAACTAGTTTCACTTTGATTGTTTGGGTCACTGTCATAGACTTGAACAATGAATGTTTCACCATCATTGATTATTTTTGTTTCTGCTTCCATCCTTAATTTAGTTTGCCTCTGTTTTTGTGCAATATTTGGATAGGTTGTTTGATTTTTAACTTGGACTGGCTGGATGCCCTTCTCAGAGTTCACTTTCATCATCTTGGTAGTTTTATTACTGCCAATAATAATGTAATTCATCTCATCAGACTTGAAATAAATTTACCACAATTATTATACAAATTTGATTTGAAGCTGGAAAAACTTACATTTTCGGAAATATTTAAATCATTATTTTGAACATAAACTGCACCAGTGCTCTTAAAATAGTCTATGTTTTGTGCGCGTGAGTAAAAACTATTAAGGGTGATTTCGGCAGATTGACATGTATTCCAGAATTTTTCAGCTTCCTCCAGTTTCAATAAGCAGTTACGACAAACAACTTTTGGCAAGATGATCATCAACAGAAACCTGAAAATAATGAAGAACCAGGTAAAATAATGTAAATTATGACACTAATATTTTAACCATGATATGAAATAGTTCATATGCTCATAATCTATTAGCTATTTTACCTTAATGTTAACAAGAGTTTGCATCTTGTTGTGTAGTCTCAATCTTATACCCTCTTCTTTATAAATGTTCACTTTTTCGACTGGACGATGAGTGGCACAGAGGCGGCAGAGCTCCGCGTACATGACCCGCGTGTAGCCCTGCATGATAAATGATAAAACGGACCGTAAATTAAATATTTCGTTTTATAATCCACAGCATGCAGTGACAAACATTTGTTATTGTATTTGTTGTCGTTTTCCACACAGAATGTATGTAGATAGGCAGCCAAGTATTCATGCAAAATATAAATATATATACAGCATGCTTCATATGTATTAATTAAATTGAATACAAAAATATTTCAAAGCCACAATAAACTGTATATAACTTAATTTTAAGTAACATATAGAATAGAAACTTATATTTATTATATTTTTTTTTTTTTTGATAATCGAATTATTGGTGTAAAAAATTAAATAAAATATTTGTTACATCCGGTTTGTTAGATAATTTTTCAGTGCTGCCAATATAACAACACAGTGTATTGCTAGTCAGTTTTTAAAGTGGCTAAGTTCATAATTTAACTAGCAGTAATATTTTTTTCAAATATAAATAAAAATATTATATATGGTATTTGAAAATTATTTTATAACTGATTTATATATTAATTTAAAACACACTGATTGATTCTTTTCTACACTTGCTAAGAAGTGTAACTAGAAAGTGCTACCAACTCTACGGCAGAAAGTGTCTCTAGAAATTTGTTTATTTTCAGTAATTTTCAACTTTTTGCATTTTCCATCGTCGTTTAGAGAGCTTTCCACCACAAATTGCATTATGCACGCCACAAAATGTCTATTTATAACCATTTTCTAGTATTTTCACCTTGACTAACACCGACTTTCGTACAATCGAATTGTGGCACGTACAAAAAGATGAGTCAAAGTTGAATCGCAAATCGCATTCCTTTGCTGCTTATCAATGGTTCTATCCTTGAAATAAACTAGCTACCAGTGCTATCAACAGCCAAACATCCATTTACAGCTGGTTACTAGTCATGGCGCTGAATGGATTCTTTGAAATCTTCCAAAAGGGCAAGGTAAATGTAAATAAGTTCTCTCTTCATAGTGTTAGGTTATGTGTACTTAAATTTGTGTTTTCCGGTGGTGTTTTAGACTTTTCGGCCCAAGAAAAAGTTCGCACACGGCACGATTCGCTACAGTCTTCACAAACAAGCTTGTGCCAGTCTTAACTCCGGCATTAATCTAAAGTCTGCAGTGTGTCTTCCAGAAGGAGAAGATTTAAATGATTGGATTGCTGTTCATGGTAAAACATTCACTGTTTTCAAAATAATAAATTATTAACTATTGTTTCTTTCTAATAGTTGTAGATTTTTTCAACCGGATCAATTTAATCTATGGTACTATATCAGAATACTGTTCTGAGACAACATGTCCAACAATGTCTGGTGGTCCAAGGTTTGAGTACCTCTGGGCTGATGGACATAAATACAAGAAACCCACGCCACTTCCAGCTAGAGAATATGTTTCTCATTTGATGGACTGGATTGAGAATCAAATTAATGATCAGGCACTGTTTCCATGCACATCTGATCTTCCATTTCCAAAGAATTTTGCCTCACACTGCAGTAAAATCCTTGCAAGGCTGCACAGAGTATTTGTGCATGTGTACATTCATCACTTTGAAAATATTGTGATGATTAATGCTGAAGCACATGTGAATACATGCTACAAGCATTTCTACTATTTTGTGAAGGAGTTTGATCTGGTGTCTTCCAAAGAATTGGAACCATTGCAGCAGATGGCCTCAAAGATATGCACCTAGGCACATGATTTTAGTCATTTGATTAGTTTTTAGTTGCTTTAAAACAAATTTACACCCTAAACAAAACATCACGAATTTTTAGTCAAGTTATACATATTTTTTCATGTTAAATTTGCGTTTTTAATTATTGAATTATGTATTAATCGATTTTAGTCTTAGTGTGTAATCTACATTCTGTATTGTATTTAGTAGTATTAGTTATTTATTGCTATTAAAATGATATTCAATACTAAGAATGTATCTTCGAAACGGAATAAGTGTAATAACTTAATAAGTACTCTTGCGTGTTGTATGTCGACATCTAATGAAGAACAAAACGAGTTGTATAAATATGAAAAGCTTATTTTCGGACACTCTCAAAGTTCTCTAAATAGTAAAAGCGTTTCATGAAAATCAGTTTTCAAAAAAGATTGAGAAATCCTGATCTAACAAATAATACCGAGTGATACAAACAATAAGAGAATTTTAAAAAAATCATCAGTTAGTTTCGCTTGTTTCTACTTTTTCAAACAGCCCTCCAACACAAACAATTATGTACACTTGAACTACAACTGTAATTGTTATTACTTTACTGGGTGTGAACATTTGACTATTATAACCTCTTTCAAACAGCACCACACTGACAACACATTCAAGACTACGCACCGCCCCTCCAACGAAAAATACTGCACAACTTAAACTTGATATACTCTAAAATAATTATATTTAATATTTTGTTAATTTAATAATTAAACGATGGTAACTAATACAATTGTTCCGGCGATTTGAAACAACGGTTCGCGTGAGTAGGGGGGTGAAGGAGGTGGTTTCGATCGATGGGGAATAATACCATTACACCATTGTATACCATGTGTCCGTGTGCTGCTGCTGTTGTTATCGCTTGGAAGGTAAGAAGACTCACTTTCTGACGGCATACGGTTTAAAATTATTTAATAATTTAATCGTGTTTTTACGCTTTTTATGTTGTTTTTTTTTCTGTTTAAATCTCTATTTTGCAATTGAAGTGGATCTAGTGATCCTTGCCAGCAGCGGCCAACTTCTTCTTCAAAGACTCTGGCATCTCTGGTGGTGGTGGACGCGGCATTGCGGTCGCCACCTAATTTTAAAAGCATATAGGATTAATATTATTCATTAAATTTTAATTAAATGTTTTGTATACCTTGAACGCATCGTAGATGAACCACTGTGCGGCGGTGAGTGTACCGATCATAACAATCCTGGGAATGAGACCCTTCCACAATCCCATGAAGCCAATCTCCTTGAAGATGTCGCCCATAGACGCGCCCTTCTTCTGGTTCAACTTCGACACCATGGTGTCAGCGGGATGCGACACGATCGCGCAGAACACGCCAGCAATGTAACCGGCCGCGAAGGTGACAATCAACTGTTCGCCTTTAGTGCAGCTCGCCCTTGGTTTCGGCACGACGTACGCGTACAACAACTCAACGGTACGCTCGAAGCAGGCAAACTTCATCATTGTGTAAGGGATCTGCCTGCCCCACAATGGCACCAAACTCTTGTAGAGACCATTCATTCCTTCTTCGGCCATGATTTTGGGCCAGCACTCACGCAGCGTGTTGGCGAAACCAGGCGTCGTCTGGATCTTTACCTTGCAGGCCTCCATGGGCGAGAGGGCAATATCAGCGAAGAATTCAGCGGACGCTGACGCACCAAGGTACAACCATGTGCGGTACAGGTAAGCGTTCTCATCGCCCATCAAGTTAGTGTAGAACACTTTGAAGACCTCGTACAGGCCGAATTTGCACATGCCTTGCATGGAGTAGCCGATGAAGGTTGGTGCCCAGCCCTTTGCCAAGCCACGCACACCCTCCTCAGCCATTGAGACCTTGAAGCCATTGGTGAGGTTCTTGTACTTAGCGCCGTCGACCTGCAATCGGCACTTGACGAGATCCAATGGCACGACCATTGTGTGTGTGATACCGCAAGAAAGAATACCGCCGAGACCGCAAAGGAGGAAATATTTCGTCGATGCGAACTCACAGCTCTCACCGGGATTGATCGCGGCGGCGGCGATGGTCCTGCCGGTGACCAACGGAGTGCTCAGCGCTTTGATCGCTGGCTTATCTTGTGCCTGCGACGGCTGGCAGATAGCCCTCGTAATGAATGATGGCAGCATTTTGATATATTATTTGCAACAATTGAGTTAACCTGAAACAATCACGACCAGAATTAGGCAAATCAAAATTAACATATACTGTACATAGGTGTAATTAGATTAGGCTGGTGAAGGAATGCAGGTTGAGGTCACACATGACCAAAGCAACCTGTTATATAAGATCACTCACTCTATTTTTACATTCAATGTTATTGGGACACTACTAACGTACACAATTACAAGCACGAAGAATTTTCATTTTGAGAACTGAGAAATAATCGATGGCACGCAGCGTACGACGTTATGTAACATTAGATAACCTTACAAAATGAGCCTAAACAAAAAATTGTACTTTATCACTGTTTTCGATCAGATTAAAAGCGCCAGACTGATGACTACAACTTCAAGACATGTGATAAGATATGAGTATAGTGTATATCTAGCGTATTTATTAGTTTATCGCGTTTGGCACGTTGCACATTTGAATATCTGTAACAGTCAAAAAAAAATTACATAATTTGTATGCACGTAATGTCTAGTGATCATCGTGTCATACACTGTCGTCTAGGATATTTTTGTTGATCACGTTGCAAAAATGGCATAGTGATAGTAACTTCGCCAGCAAATCTGTTGTACACTAATAATTTCCAGACACACAACTGAAAAGCACGTCCAAGTTTAAATGTGAATTGTTATCGTGAACCGACTGATTGATTAGGTAATTAGCACTGTTTTGCGGTGTTTTGCAGTGGAGTTGCGCGCGTAATTTCGGCGTAAACTTGTTAATCAAAGACTTACCGGATAAAATGGCCGCCGACTTCGGTGCGGATGAGCGACGAATGGGCAGAGCACTGGGCACGAAATCGGGAAAGTTACGTGTGCTTGACGGTTGTACCTCGCGCACGTTTGCTGCGCCGCTGCGAACGCGCGATTCGAGAGTTTTGTAACTTCGGGCACGCGCATTGCTCGCAAAGTTCGCGTTCCGCATCGATATCACGTGCTAGGCAAGCACAAGGTCAATCGACACCTTGACGGACATTTTTTGACAGAATACACGAGGCATACCAATACAATGTGGTAAAATTTTGTTATATAAAAATACAGAGCGCGTAAACCGTATTATGATAAGTTTAGTATTGTAATTTAATATTAGAAACTTAATTGTTTAGTTAAAAATTGCTTTTTGAAAATAAATTTAACCAGTGAATAAGAATTGTCAGTTATTCAATGCTTTAACCACATGGTATTACTGCTGACCTCTAATGTTTTGACAGCACAGAATTTAAATTTCCAATGGTGTATAAATGAATATTACAATTTAAGTTTGTAATAAAACATTTAAATTCTTTAATTCAATTACTCAAAATCAAATTTCATCGATAAAAAACGCAATAAAAAAGAAAAACGTATGTTACAAGTATGTATAACGTAAAGAGATATCCGAGATATTTGCATCCATATGTCTTAATCTTAGAGCTTATCACGAACGAACATTTTTCTGCACAGCTGCATTCACTAATTTTTGCACAAATTTCTGTTACGTAGACGACAACAATCCATTCCACAATCGTTGCGCTCCACTTGTCACTTGGAGTTTTAAACTAATTTTATATAATATATACGTACATATTGCAATTATAATAATCTAACAATAAATTTCCTTCTCGTCACAAAGTCATTTTCTTTTTGTATTTCGATACTGAGTACATTCATCAGTATCTTTTTGAATTTTTTTTTTCGTTCGATTCACCTTTCGAGCATAGTACAATTTGATTTTTGTGTGTCACACATTCGATAAGTGTAGTATTGACAATTGTTTACGTTTTCAAACCAAAAATTGAAATATAAAAAAGAAAAAAAAAGTGTCATGATTTGGCTGGCTGGCTGTGTACTGCGGCATAATTATAAGTATAATTAACAATTAATGGTAGTGTGTTGGTGGTGTATGTAATTGTGTTTTTTCTTTGTGTGTGAAGTGGTGCAGAATATGATACTAGTGATAATATTAAAAAATAAACAAACAGAAACATAGTATATATCACATTTAGGCTTAACTAATATTTATATATGTATAAAAAAAAAAGTATTCATCTACATACTTTCGTGTGTCGTGTTTCGCTAATGTTTTGTTCATGTTCATTGGCAATGATGTAAGTTGTATGATCAATCACAATTAATTTAATGTGATGACGTAATTAAAGCATTTTTTTTTATTTGTATGCAAATGAACCGCTAGTGAATGACTTGTTGATTTGCATTTACAATGTGGATGATGTTGATATTGTTGAGTCAAGATGAGAAGTTGCTTTTAAAGTTTTCTTTTTCGATCATTTCGTTTAAGTTTAGTTTTGTTTAATTACGAAGGCGTGGCGCACTGATCCGCGAACGACGCACTGTTTATTCGAGTGTTTCTTTCGCGATGATGCGCAGAGAGCAACTCATCCGTGATGTGTTGTGGGGTTTATCACACTTCGAGATGTTTCGTCGTGCTGAGGGATTTGAATGGTTCAGACCACATTCGTCTTAAATCACCCTAAAAATAAGAGCAGAATCATAGTATTAAGATATACAGTAGAGTCCGGTTATAATGACATCGAAGGGAATTGACAAACACGTCATAATAAGCGGACGTCATACAAAGCGTTTTGTGAAATGAAATCCCTTTTTTATGTAAATATGTACATATTCATACATATTAAATCAAAATCAAAATTGCACGTAATCAGCACATTATAACACATACAAGTGTATTTTTTACTTCAAGTAATCTGTAATTTTTTTCTGCTTTTGTTTTTTCATTTAATTAATTTTCTTGTGATTTTCGAAGCCTCTTCGGTCTCAAAATATTTGAATTGAACGATTGCTTAATGCGGTTCTTGTTTTTTAAAAAGCATTGAGATTGTCGAATGACCCACGCCAAATTCGGATTAATGGAAAATACGGATTAAGTCGTGGTCAAGGTACTGCTGTCCAAATGCTTATATTTATTATTTAAGCATTTGGTCTTTCCGATAGTAAATACATAAAAGTAATTTGACAATCATAAAAGAAATGTAGCAATAAATATAAAAAGTTCGCCACGTGTCGAACGTCGTCGGGTATCAACGAACATTACCGGAGGTGTAAAGAATCATGTTGGTCAATATAACCAGACATAATCTGTTAAAAATGGGTCATAATAAGCGACATGTCACTGTAAGCGAAGTCATTATATCCGACTTTTTTTTATACAGAATTTTATATGAAAACCAAACTTGGTAGTGTAGGTACGTCATAATAACCGGTTGGTCAATATAAGCGGAGTCATAATAAACGGATTCTACTGTACAATTAATCGTCCTGTACATAAATTAAGCGTTTTTTTGACATTGGCATTTTTTAAACATTCAAATAAGCAAATACGAACAACATACAATAATAAAATAGGCGGTAATATTTTTGGTTTAGGGGGGTGGTAAGGTGGTATGAAGAATACAGATAATGACATTAAATTCAGACAAGTTTTCGACCAGGAACAACACACGCGTGGAACACGGCCAAATGGAATTGTATAATGCATAAGAACACCTCTAGAAACAAAAGAAACCCTGGAACTAAAAGAAAGTTACCTACTGGAAAAAGAAAAAAAGTGAATATTGAATAAAATTTATAATCCCAAATCGCATTTCGATTGTTTGTTTCCAACAACACGATATATTGACAAATATACGGCATAGAGAGTAAAGAGTAAAATTTCTGACGATGCCCTCGAGGCGAAACAACAAACAACTCGAAAGAAAATTGTAATTCGCTGCTCTTTCGAAACCCCCTCCACTTAGCGTAAAAATAAGAACGAACAACAGCACAACCATGCTTTTTTAGTAATTCTTCTACCATTGAATATAAAATAAAGTTTGAAGAAATACCGGCTCTAAGAATTTTACAACGACCCTAAAAAGTATATAGATTTGGTCGATTTCTATTATTCCCATACATACTTCCCACCATTCAGGAAAATAAAAAATCAAGGTAAAGTTTAATGCTTTTTCAGGAAACCTGTCAAAACTCCACAAATCATATACCCAACAAAAATGAATCGTTGAAATGCCTTTCTCTTTCATCGACAATACCTATCTGTCATTCACATAAAAAAAAAACACGCAGACAACACAAAATAATCTCATAACCAATCCTCCAGAGCTTGAAGTATGAAGCGAATTTGATACGCAGATAAACCAAACAGAGCGTAAACTTTTAACGTGTAACTAGACCAGACAGAACGCATTAAAACCTATTGAACCATTTCCCCACCGCGTTAATACGCATATAATTAACATGAAGAGAGAAAAATGAATTCTTTACCTTATACCACAACCTGTATCAAATTGCGGTAGGCGATACACTCCATTTCATTTCCCAACGATCTACATACTATTAAATGTTTAAATTCCATGCGATTAACTGTGTATCGTCTTACCTTCAAGTAAGCCATCGTGAGTAGCGGCAACAGCGTGAAAGGTACGAGGTACAGAAGCGCCGGCTGCGCCGCCTTGAACACCTCCGAGCTGACGGTCGCCGTCAGCAGGCCGAGGAAGTATCCAAGCAGCGAGCAGTGGAAGTACGTGAGGCGCGACCCCGTCGGAATGCCCTGCGACTTCTTGTATGCATCGTACCGCAGCACGAAACATAGCAATAGCCCAGGCATTACAATATCTCCCAAACCTACAACACATTTTATTACATAACATATACATGTGTTTAAATAAATATTTTTATTTCTCACCAAGCATACTAAAATGTCCTGAATTATGCATGCTAGGAAAGACGAGCTTGCCGGGAAGACTCAACTTGGGCGCCTCTTTCACCACGCCGCCGAGATGTAATTTCCGCGCAACGATTCCCACCGGATTGTCCGCAGGACGTGTCGCCACCTTGACCATCACATTCGTGCTGAATATGTACGATGAAAAAAACACCCAGAAAACGTCGTAGATCAACAACCCGGTGAGTAACAGCGTCGACACTTTCAAACTCGGCAGGCGCACGAACGCGATGAACGCCACGCACAAACCCATACCCATTGCGTCCATCAATAACCAATGTCCTAACATAAAAATAACATCTTCATTATTTTAATATAAATATTAATAATGAATAACAAACCTGTTAACACCCAAATACAAACGATGAACACCGACAACGAAAACGAGAGCAGTTCGGCGCCTGTAAAACGCCCACAGATACCGAACGATATTTTATTCCCGTCCGAACAGGGTCGTATGATGTACTGACACATTGGCAACAGCAGGAATGCAAGTGCAACTGTTGCAATTACTAAAAATCATAATTAATACATTATTTAAATGTTATCCTTGATTTTATCTGTGGAACTTACTTGCTGTGCAGATTGCAAACAACATTTGCATGGAATCAAAGAAGAAAAACATAACAAGCAAGGAAATGCTTGCACCTAATGGTAAACACAATGCTTGCATTGCATCTAAAGTCTGCACATTGTTATCCAGTGGAACACTATTACTTGGATTGAGTAGGAGATTTGTAGACCCATTCGCGCGGTCCCGCGCTTCTTGCTCCATGTTAAGACTACGAAATGAGCCATAGACTATGAGCAGCATTGAGATGAGAAAAGTTGAGACCCTGGAGGAGTCCATAATGCTGTAAGCCCACTGATATTCAACTGTTTGTGGTTCAGCCATTGTGACAACTAAAAACCAACAGGATTAGTAAGATTATCAGTGTGTATATATGTACTCTAATTACCTTAGAAATTAATATTCAATTTGAATGTTATTGAGTGTGTTCTGTATGTGTCACAGCATTCTTTTGTTTTTTTATTACTTCTTTAGCACTTATTTCCCTGGTGCTTAGCACAATTTTATTGTGATCCGCACATACAGTTCCCTAGTACTTCGTACTGTACACTGATGATTGGTTTGGTGTAATGTTTAACTATTTGAATTCACTAGCGAATGTGGATTAGTCCCGGAGTGTGATTGTGATTATGATGTGCGTCGGCCATTTTGGTTAGCGCTCTCTCTGCACTCTGTCGCTCTCGTCTTCACAGCACGCGGTGCACGTCCTCGATGCGACGATGAATGGGCTTGAAATGGTGCGTCACGCAAGCGGCGCCATCGTGCGAAGCGTTTCACCACACCGGGATGCGCTGGAGCCGAGTGTGGCGAGCGTGTTCGCCGGACAGGCTGGGTACGTGTGCGTGCGGCTGCGACGACGCGCGAGTAAACACTGGGAGCGAAACGAAATTGAACCACTCACACACGCATCCCGCTGCGGTACCTGCGGAAACAAGTGAGCGTCGCCCACTCAAAACAAACCAACAAAGAATCTAACAGCGACATCTATCGAACTTTATACATAATAGACTTACGAACATTTTTCAAGGTCCATAAAACGTAATAATCAATAGAAATTCATTGTCAAAATATATCTAATAAATAAACCTATATTTAAACTTCTTAATAATCTATAACTTAAAGTTGTGCAATAAAATCATGGAAGAAATAGTATATATTTTCATTGGTGTATATTGAGTTGCTGACTTTCAGTGAAAATTATTTTATCTGCAATACTTATGTTCATGTAAAGTCTTCAAGCCTTGTATTATTACTTAACTTGCACACAATTAGCCCACTCGTGGGCGACGACGTGTGACGGCGCTCATGATCTTCACTCCCTCATTCTTTTGCTTCTTTTTTTACTTTTCATTCGTTATTATTCTTCTACCATTACCAGTGCACGACTACGTCTAAAAATAAAACAAAATGTAGAATACGTTTCATTTTTGAATGTCGTGTATGTGTGCGTGTGTTCTTTTGTTTTAATCTTGATTATCCAAACCATTGTTAATTGTTAGCTACACACGTATTTTGTGATGACTTCAAACAAAAAGCAAACGTGTAGTCACCGGAGCAGAGAGTTTCAACGTGGCTTCAACCACTCATTCTTCTTTTGTTTTTGATTTTCAAGTTTTATTTCTATTGCGAGGTAGAGGTAGCGAATCATCTACTTATTACAATCACTCGACGTATGATTATGGGGTAACAGACAACTTGACAACATTGACAGCTTGTTTCCAGGTTAGGTAAATGTAAAGGTTATGTTCAATTTATTAGGAAATTTTCCTATTTTAAGCCCATAGTCAATCACTAAACAAAATTATGTATTTTGTAATTTATACCGTTGATTATTTGCTTTTTACTCGCGTTATTTAATCTGTTGATTATTTGATTTGTGAATCACATTAACACTTTGCAAACTAAAAACAAGTGCGCGTAGTGACTAAGTTAGATTACCTTTTGTTTAATGTCACTGTGGAAACATGATGATTGTTTATTTAAGCACTAATCGGTAAAGTAAGTAATAAAATCTGAAACATTTCCGTGATATCTGTGAAAAATTGAGTAGACAACCAAGTTTACACAGAAATTAGTGTATTATACAATGCGTTCAAAGAAAACCTTCCGCTTTTTAAATATATTATTAAAAAACGCATGTTTTTTACAGATTTTTTAATACTTTTATAATAATTACAGCAATTGTTGTTCGTATATTCCATCTATACAGCTTAGTACATCCATACACACAATCAAAATGTGAAAATCAATGAAAAACTCTCAATGTTTGTTTCATCCATGTGTTGTTTTTTTTTTCATGTTTAGTTTTCAGTGAAGTCTGTTTTCTTCATCATATTTTTGAATACAATCAGCACTCGTTTTCCATTAGTTTACTTTAGTTGCTCGCATGATGTGTTGCTTCCAGTTGGTAGTAAGTGTTAGCCCCGAAAATCATAGCAAACGCTGGTTGTTGCACATTATGTACTTAGTAGAATAATAACAATACGATACGCGTCCCTAATTGTTAAATGTTTAATTTATAATATAAATGCATGCGTTAAATGCACAGATGATGCAAAATGCAGACGCTCGTCTCATATTATTTAGTGTTTCAAGTTAAAGAGTGAACTCTTTGTTGTGTTTATTTTGTTGGTGGCGCAAAAAAATCGAAGTTTTCAGTTTGCTTTTGGTCGCTCTTTGCGGATATTGCTTACGATTTGCTACGAATTACAATCATCGTCGTCGGCTACTAGGCGCACTCGAAAACACATAAGTACATAAATATACAATACTAATAATATGACACTAAATAATTAGTAATACGAGTAACATGCACTTTATACGCGAATCAAAAACGGAATGATATCCCTTCTGGCCGTCCGGCTCAACCCTTAATCATAAAATAATATAGCGACAATAGAAAAATAATAATAAAGAAAACAAACATAGAATAGAAATGATAAAAATTTACAAAAATATATAAAAAAATAAAAATGAATGCTTCGAATCTGAATGGATATTAGTTCGCCGCGTCCGCACACACATCCTCACACCCTAACAAAAACCGATTGTCTGTAATTATTATTATCATCATCATCAATATATAGGCGTATATATCGATCATGCGCTTGTGTTTTGGTTTTACAATAATTGTAGTCGCACTCGCAGGTTGCAGCTTCACTTCGACACCGTATCATTAATTATAATTATATATAATGTATATGCTTACTTAAAAGGTATGCAATGTACTATTGTTAGTTGAATTGTTTCAGCTTGATCTGCTCCTTGCAAAATGTAATGATTGTGTGTGTGTGTGTTTTGCGGATACAACAACAACAACACTCAATGTTGAAAAATGTATCATGCGGAATTATGGAGAGCGACACAACACAACAGTCGACAATCGGTCATTTACAATCGTTCCCTTAACTTAAATACTCTTTTCTCCTTTCGCAATATTGTAATGCTAATTTTAAAAAAGGTTCATGTTCATATCTTCCTTATGAATTATTTTCAATTATGTTGAGGGGGGGGGCGGGGGGTCGGTGGTGGGCGTGGAGAGAAGACAGACAAGTCGATGAGGTTCGAGGAGACTGCGCGAAGAGAGGACGCAACACCACAATTAGTTTCCAAACAACTGCCAGAGCGCAAGGTATCATCGTGTCTTTTGGTCGTCATGTATTTCGAGACATGTGGTTAAATAATGTTAAGTATGGATTTAGTATGTGTGTGTGTATGAGTGTGTGGCCCTCTCCTCTAGTTTCCCTTATCGATTATTATTACAGATTATTAAATACAAGTGTGTTTTTTCTTCTCTTCTTCATCTTTTGTTTTGTTAAATTGTGTGTTTTGTGCTTGCTCGCAATGATTCCGTGTGTCGGCGCGTGCGCAATTCGCTTGTCTGCATCTTTTCCGGCTTCGAATGTAAAATTTTGAGATGGGATTAATCTTTTTTTGTTGTTTTTGTGTTTTTTCTTGGTTTTAAAGAATTTTTGTGTACTGTTATTCGTTTAGCACAAGTTACGACACGTCCTGATCCTCCACGTCCTGAAGTTGCTCTTTAGCTTCGGCTTCACCTATTCGAACAAGTAATTAAAGTTAATGATCATGATTTATAACTGCTTTAGTATAACACAAAGTAAAGTGAAGTTTTGCTTACCATCACCCTGCATGTCGCTCGTCCACAGAGTGAGGTTATCCCGCAGGAGTTGCATGATGAGCGTGCTGTCCTTGTAGCTCTCTTCGGAAAGCGTGTCCAGCTCGGCAATGGCGTCGTCGAAGGCGGCCTTCGCCAGCCGGCACGCGCGGTCCGGACTGTTGAGGATCTCGTAGTAGAATACGGAGAAGTTCAGCGCCAGCCCCAGTCGGATGGGGTGCGTCGGCGGCAGCTCTGTCATCGCGATATCACTAGCGGCCTTGTACGCCACCAGCGAGTGCTCTGCAGCCTCCTTCCTGTCGTTACCGGTCGCGAATTCTGCCAGATAACGGTGGTAATCACCCTTCATCTTGTAATAGAATACCTAATAAACAAACAAATGTTCCTATACTCTGTACATTAAGCATTAAATGTAAGCCGTACCTTAGATTCACCGGTGGAAGCGGCAGGAATAAGATGTTTGTCCAGAACGTCCAGAATATCGCTGCAGATGTCACGCAGTTCCTTCTCAACCTGGCTGCGGTAGGTGCGGATCATTTCCAGTTTGTCGTCGGCGCCCTTTGACTCCTCCTTCTGCTCGATGGAGGAGATAATACGCCACGACGCCCTCCGCGCGCCGATCACATTCTTGTACGCCACCGAGAGCAGATTGCGCTCCTCGACGGTCAGCTCCACATCCAGTTTCGCCACCTTCTTCATAGCTTCAACCATTTCTATAAAACCATATGGAATTTATGCAGAATTTGAATCTGGTGTAATTCGCAATGCCTGTTGATTGGTTGTCATGACAATCGGCAAACGGTTGGCAATCGTTACTCATGCTTAAACAATTAAACAATCCGCCGCGCCATGCAGTGATTCAGGCAGCCGGCAGCAGGCAGCGCCGTGCGGCATTCCGGCGAAGTGCACCGGCAAGTGTGCGAGAGAAAGATAAAGATGGCGGATGCGCGCGCGCGCGCGGCCGCACATTTGCCGTCGCTATCGATCGCGCCGGATCTCACACACACATGATGTACACATACACACGCGCGCAGCAGGAAGCCGCCTGCGAACCACCGGCCGCCACCTCTGCAGACCTCTTGCGAGGTCTTCCAAGATGATATGATAAAATGGCTGCGACTTTTAGTTGCCCGCGCCGGCTTAGTCCGGCGCCAAACCCGGCACGGGGAAGACATTTTGCAAAAAGTAGAGTGCAGAAAAAAAATGGCAGTATGCAAGACATTTTCATGTTTCTTGTCGCAAACACCGATATCAGTCAAGGACCGCCCTCGTGTTCGGCTGGCCCATGATGGTGGTGTTGCGCGGTGTGGTTATGGTACTTACCATCGTAGCGTTCGGCCTGCTCGGCAAGCTTGGCCTTGTAGACGTTGTCCTCGCGTTCCGACATCGTGTGGTGTTAGGTCTGCACGGTCTGCACTCGCGGCGACGACGACGACGACTCTGGCACGAGCTGGTGGCGAGGTTGGTGCAGCACGCGCGTCTCGCTGAGATGATGATGATGATTTTTCGGCAGCACCGAAAGAACGGGGAATGTCGCGTGCGCGAGCGTGTGAGTGTGTCGCGGTGTGCGCGTTTGCGGCGTTCTCGGGCGTTCTGGTCGCTCCGGCGCTCCCTTTCGGCGCTTTCGGCGTTGCGGTGCGTGTTACCTGTCTCCCACTCCCGCTGCACTCTGCAAACGCCGCAAACACGTTGCACGAGTGAGATACCGCTTGACACCCGACTATTCAAGATGGCCGCGCGCTCTCGACTACAGTTTACTGTAATCGACACCGCCGGCCACCGTCATTCTTTCCAATCGAAATCATTCAAAGCACTATCTCAACTCGCGCAACTAGCACAATTCGGTATGACACTCACCTAGATCACTTCTAGTCTACAATCGCCGCGTAAACAGATAAATTTCTGCTTGAATTGCGAAAGATCAAGTTTTGATGGGCGAAAAACTGAAAAAAATCAATCAGAATTATTAAAACGTCAAGCTCGAGTTACATTCGCGTTACGTTACCAGAGTGATAAACGTTCAGCTGTTATAAAGGATGACATGATTTAAGCGTAACAAATTAAAACTAAACTAAGCACGCCTAGCGCCATCTTGTAATGTTTAGTTATACTAAACAACTCACCCACCAACATTCATTCAAACATAGTTTTTGCCGAAACTAATCGCTAATATTATAAAAACAAGAAAAACGTTGAGAATTTCTGACATGTTACGTAAACTTTCCTGTCTCACCGATGCCTGTTTCCACTTTAGCACGTTTCGAACGCGGTCAGCCATAAATCACCCCGAAGTTCCGGTTCTATCGACGTGTTGATGTCGAGGACGTTCGGGATGTGAATTAGCAGCGCGCAAGCGCTCTGCACGCCCGGATGCGATCGCGGTGCTTCACGCGCCTTCGCGCCTTACTTGAATGCTAATCCCGCCGTCGCACGTTGACAGAAACTTTAATTTCGAGGTTTCCTTGCTTGACAGCGATGCGCTCACACGCACACTCGATGCGTCCACAATAAATTATAAAATGGTGGTACTTTTGTTATATCAACACGTATAATTCATTTTAGCGTATAGCAAATATTCATGTTATTTTTTCATGTGTATATATATATATAATTATTACAATATGTACAACGATCTGCATTTGCATGTTCTCCGCGTCTATAACCTGCTACTGTGTCGCCATTTTGTTGAAAAGATCACAACAACCCGGATAAAAAATATGCACTAACTAGCTAGATAGAAGTAATCAACGAATAAATTCATCTCGAAAACGAAAAGTCCGTAATTTAACGATAAGGTTATGTTAGGTTATTTTTGAGCGAAGGAATAGAAAACTCGTTTGAAAAATTTGGCTACGCGTGAGTTGCCTGCACGCGGTGTTTCGAAATTTCGCTAAAATCGCAGCTCTTAACATTTCTATAAAATATTTTCACGCGAGGCGGACTGGACGATGTGTGTTTGCACCTATGCAGGTGTATCCGGCGGCCATTTTAGAAAATGTCAGGACAACGTGACCAGTCGTGCTGCTCCTTCGCCTGCCAGTAAGTGTTGAGGTACGTGTGCACAATGCAGTCATTCTCGTCCTTCACCTGCTTGAACCAGAGTGGGACGTATGGTGTATACGGCCGGCCTTCTTTCGCCGCTTCCTCAGCTTCCTTCTCGCGATGACGACGCACGGCACGCTGTTTCTCTTCGAGGCGCAACTTCTCCGCATTCGCTTCGTCCCACATTTGATTTTCCATTAGTCGTTGATCGGGCCTTCGTCTAAAACAAGAAAAATTCAGTTTATTTCAATCCAAACCAGTGATATTCAAGGTTATTACCTGCTATCCGTTGGCGCAACTTCATCGTCCATTTCGTTGAGTTGAATCGCAAGCATGGTAAAGTGATAACATTTTTCGCAGTCCTGCGGCGGGTCGACGCGTTTCCACGCCAGTTTCGCAGCGCCTGTGTCATAGACAGCTGTAACGCTCTTGTCCTTCGGCACGCCGCTGAATGTGCTCTCCTGGTTGAGCACCGGCGCAATCTCGACGCTGCGATCCCACGTGCCGTTGATAATCCATTGCGCGCGATCGTTCGTATCCAAGACGGCACCTTTCACCCTGCGCTGCGATTCTTTACTGAAGTACGAATAGGGGATGAACTTCATATGGCACTTAATACCAGCCGCATTTCCTTTACCGACTATTTCCATATCACCTAACATCGAAAACAAAACATAGTAAATAGATTTTAATTTTAAGGTTATGTAGTGACTTACCATGTTGATCAACCCACAACTTTCCGACGATGATGTTATGCACGGTGGTGGTGACCTTACGCCACGAGTAGCGATTGCCGTTGGCAAATTCAACAGTAGCACTGCCCAGCGGCACCACCTGCAGATATTTACCGCGGAACTTCGACGTCATGGTAAACTCCTGCCAGCAGGTCCATCCGCGTCCTTCGCAATGCTGCGCGACCATTGGCGGATGATGCGATACCTGCTCGGATATCAACCGCCAACCGAGGTCATCTGTTCGATCAAATTCAAACGTTTCACCTACAAAAAAACATACAAAATTCAATTATTAATCAAACTAAACAATTTCTATGCTTCAACTTACCTAAAAGCGGATTAAAAGGTTTGCCTACTCGTGTACTAGTGGTGGAATACGACGAGATTGTAAAAGCAGCGACATACGCGAGTTGCTCGCAGGGGTCCTTGAGTGTGGCGGCTACGTCTAACAAGTCAGCATATTCAAAGTCTTCAGCAAGTCGCTGCAACATCGACAAAGGCTCACTGAAGTTCACCGGCATAGGAATCTTCGATAGATCCTTTCCAATGCAGTTCTTCATAATGCTCCACAAGTTCAACGGGTAGTTTGGTTTATTAGGAAGGCGCGTGCGCCGTACACGTCCTTTCGTCGTCGCCAGCGCCTGCTGCGCCCCCGTACCAGCCGATGCCGGCTCATTGGCATTCTTAGCGTTTGCAACGTTCGCCGTTCTTATAACAACCTGAAAACAATCGCAAGTTAGTAATAATAAAGTTGGAATATAATTTTGAACATACTTGTTTGGTTTCATGCGTAGTATCATCCGTCTCGGAAGAGCTATCGGATGAATTGCGTCGTTGGTGTCCAGTGGAAATATTCAACGTGAAGCGCTCCTGGCTGAGACTTGCGCCATCTGCCTCCGCATCGTAGAACTCGTTCTCCTCCTCGTCTTCCTCGCTGGCACTGACCGGATCTGCAATAGGTACAGGGGTACTACCAACATCAGACTTCTTCTTTAAATTAGTATGTTCACTTGTGACCATATAATGCACGGACCTGTGCGTCGTGGGCTTCTGCGCGTCGGAATATATCAGCGGTATGTACGCATGTGAGGTTTTAGTAGGAAAGCTATTATTTGACGCGACTGTCTTGAAATCGCTCTCGTCGCTAATGGTAGGTGATATAGAACCACGACGTAAATGAGCTCGTATTTTGTAAAAATCGCGCACGGGGACTTGATCGCGTTTCGAGGGTGGCGTTATTTGTGGTCCGCGCATAAAAGTAGACAACGGAATAAGTGGAGATTGGACGATGTGGATTGGCGTCGCGGATGGACTCGGTGAATCTGGCCACGCCTCCTGTTCGGGGAGTTATTAACTGCAAAGGTGGGGGTAGTTTCAAAGGCGCAGGCTCAACAATTTCTACTTGTGTAGCGACATCCTGGGTGGAACTAGTAGAGTCTATCGGGGAAGAAGGGATACTTTCATCCACCTTCTCGTTAACGAAATTAATCGGAATCGCACGAACTTGCAGATTATCATCCAGAAACGCCCTCTGTTTAACGACCAATACAAAACGATTATTCGCCGTTTGTATGGCGTGGTGTGTGTGTATAAGGGCGTACTCTCCTTCGGTGCGGTCCCTGTCAACTTCGTACACTTCAAAGACGATTTCGTTTTGGAATTCGGTTGATTTTAGTGGTACTTCGATGGTTTGCAATTGGCGTGTCTTGCGGACACGTGGTGTAGCGCGCGGTGTTACCGACTCCCTATAGGAACGTGGCGCTTCGGCAATCGCACGAGCATTCGGCTCGCAGTTCGCGAATGCAAGCTCGTGCAGAAAGAGGACGGACGCGACCGACAGCCACGCGAACGTAGCCGACGACGCGAGCCAATACAACGCGGAAGATTCCGCAATTTTCGATGCAGCAATAATCACGATAACTCAAAAAAGAGGATGATGCATTGAATGTAAGAAATGTTTCACTAGAATTTTGACTTTGATTGATTTGACATTCGAACTGTCAAGTTATAACCTAACCTTATTATTATCAAAATAATAATAAAACAAAATGGCGTACACTTACTTGTGTTACGATTGTTCGCATTCGCGGCGGCCTGCTCCAGCTTGGAGTGCTGCTGGGCGAGCGTCTCAACCATCTCCTGCAGTCGCTGTCGTTGTTCCCGCTCGTGCTGCAGAAGACGCGTCCACTTATGTCCGTGCTGTTGTGCCACCGTTAGATATTCAGTGCACGCCTGCAATAAACAACATTTCGTAAGTTATATGATTGCACACAACTTATGCAACGCAGCACGACATGAAAACATTTCGAATGAAATAACAAACTTAATTATCAAACCGCTCACTTGAGTACTATATTCGAGTTGATGGTCAAATGTACACTAAACTAAACTTTAAACAATTGTTGCTGATAAAACAATTGATAAACATGCAAATATAGCCGAATGTTATTCACTAAATTGAAAGCATTGAAAGCAATTTCGTCTTAATCACGTTTCAACGTTATTTTCGCTCGTGGCTAGCAACGTACGTTGAACATTCCGAAGGCAATAACAATTATCGCGACGATCGGTGCGAATGACAAACGTTTAACGTCGTCATTGTTAAATGCGCGCCGGTTGACTGCCGACTGACTTCTAGAATTTAACGTACGCGCTTATTATCGAAATTAACAGACACACACACACACACACATATAAATAAACCAATAAAACCATAATGAACGTACATTAATCATGGCGTTGCTAGCGATCCGGAAAAGTGTCGCCCGTTCACTGACTGCCTTCGATTTCGTCTCATCTGAATTCTGCTCGGCGTTGCTTTCTAGCTCGCTGAGAGCCCGCTGGAGGGCATTGCCGTGCTTTGCGATCAGATCCGAACACGTCTGCAAATCCTGCAGTTTACCCTGTAGTTCCCGCACGATGGTCGACCATTCTTCCGGCGAGCCGGAGCCGGAATCTTGTTCATCGTCGTCGTCTTCTGATTCCATTGTACGTCTTAAAATAGAAATTCAGTAAAAACAGTGTTTTACAACTTAACTAATAATATATAATAGGTTTTGATATTCAGTCATAGTTTTAGTTCTCGAATTCAACCCCAGATGGCGCAAACGTGCATTTTTCATTTCTCTCAACTAAAACTAGGAATCTTTTTTACAAATTTAGCACATAAAAGTAAAGTTAGGTTATATCACATCCATAATACCTTTGAAAACCAAAAATATTTATAACTTACATAGCTTTGGCTTTAGCAAGTTCCAGCGCCGTGACCCAACACTGCCGCTCCACTTCACTGGCAGCGCGAATATGAAATGTCTGCGTGCCGCCATTGCTCACCACGAACGTGCAGGCATCCACCGGATAAATGATAGCACCGTGCAGTGAGATACTGCCCCTACAGTGTGTGACATCTCCGCTTGGTTTCTAAAATAAAATACAACATTCAGCAACAGCGCACAGATAATTAAGTAGAGTAAAAGTGTGGTTAGATTTGTTAATTTTGCGTGCATACATACACATGATATCTAAGTTTAATTGTATATGTAATAAGTGTAGTGTAACATCGCGTGACACTTGCGACGCAATCGATCGACATTCAAGAGTGTTTTAATTATGCATGCAATGTTTTAAATTGTTTAAAAGTTTTTACCAAATGACACATGCGAAAGAATCCGCAATGCGAGTGTACGGCTACAGTGTGTTCAAAAAAAGTTCAAATTTATTGACGAAGTTATCTATGCAAGGCCTGTTCCGCGTTTATTTATTTTTTGATTAGATTATTTTGATTCTTTGTTTTTAAAAAACGCGTGGGCGTGGGCTGGTTGTGACTTACCCCCCGTTCGAACGGAACCGCCTTCTACGCCGGATGGATAGGGTGGAAACGCCACCACCGTTGTGTTCAGCCCTGCACAGACAATTCCGACACATCCATTTCATTTCATTTAATCTCTAATCAATTGATATGCGGCAAAAAATTTAGCTCGCTGATTACAACTAGACAATAAACAAATGAATGACTCATGAGCCAAATGACAAGCAGCTGCTGCAGTAAAGAGCTTCTCCTCCAAAAGCAAGAATGTGTGTGTGTGATTGTGTCCTATCCGAGTGGTAGGTGCAAAGTGGTGTGATTGAGCAAGACCAACCTGTAGTAGGACAGGAGGCCGTTCTGCAGGACGAACCATCGACGTTGGTAACCCTTGAGGTAGTTGGTCCACTTGAAGAGCCAACCCTTCATGTCAGGGTCGCCCTGCGCGCCCAGCTGTCGCCCGACGGTGGTGGTGGCGGCGGGTGCTGGCACCGACGCCGGCACCGTCGCGTCCCCCATCATCACGCTGCGGTGCTGTGGTAACGGCCGTGGATTCTTCCGCCCCCAGGAAATGAGAATATGGCGGACGCGGCGAAAACAAAACTTGTTGTAACGCTGATGTCCACACACACGCACAATGTTTGAGGATGAATTTGCGCGGATGGGACGAGCGACGTCGACCGCACTTGATGGCGTCGCAAATAACAACACTAACTAATTATGTACAACTGGTTTTTACAACCGTGACAAGGGTGACACGTCTTCCATTTTGACAGCGTCACCGCAACACGGCGCAGTGGAACAGCTGACGTTTTCATTCTACCAACATACATTTGGCAAAGTGAAAAACTCTCAAGTAGATTCTAGGGATTTTAGTGAAATGTCACTAAATTTTGACTGCATGTTGCAACAACAACTTAATGTTTAATAAAAATAAAATTAATTTATCGGCAAAATAAGTTGATTATAAATAGACCAATTTATATTAAGATATTTTAAAATACATTTTACAATAATTTTTAAGAAAAATTTATATTAAAGCTAAAATTATAATTTTTTGTTTGTTTTTAAAACCAATTTGGATCATATGGTGTATCCCCAAATATAACTAGAATTATGAAATACACTAAGTGCTTTAAACTAATTTACAAACTCAAAATTAATAAATAATTCTGTTGATTAAAACTAGCAAATTACAATTTATGATTTTAAAGAGTTAAAATATTCTTATATTTATTATAACTCTAATGACTTAAAAGTGCAATTCTCTTAGGATAAAACTCATTTTATTTCCATATAAATTTATTCTCAACACTTAGGTTTTCCCTAAATTTAAATCCATTTCAAACCAACTATGAAACTCACTAGACTTTTTGACAGTTGTTTATGTCGGCGAGCTGACAGTCACCCCGTCCATTTTGCGTGTTGAGTGTTGTGTTGTGAACGTTGTGAACAAATAAATAATTCCTCATTGTTGCGATTGCGACCGATAAGCGACTTATCGCCGATTGCCTACTGTTGAAGTAAATAATCCGTGCGTGTGTTGCGATGGTGTGAGAGAATCCATATATGCAATGCAACCTTGATGCAAAACCGATTCTGGACTGAATAATCCGTAATCTTTAATCCGTTGAAAAAATCAGCTGGACGCAAGAATGGCGCATTTCGGTTCCATGAACGGTAACAGACCGAAGCGGTTTTCTATCGACGATGCGTTCGAGGAAGAAACTGATGAGGCGATCAAAGTGTACGGGGCCACCACACAGCGCACACCTGTGGGGGGCAGTCCCGATTGCACGAGTGTTAAAATAGATGGCAGGTTGGTAACAAAATAAAACGCAAACTAATTGTTTCATTTTTGCTAACTTAATATGTTTTCTTCAAGAAACTATAAACTAGTAAACGAAGCGTCAAGGGACTCAGACTCTCTCATTCAGGACTGTTATGACTCGTCATCACAAGAGAACCTCAGTCGGTCGTGTTTCCGCCACCCAAAGGTGCGAGAGAATTGGCGCATGGTGCTCGCCGCCACGACGCTTCTCTTCATCGGCATTGGTTTACTGGCAACCGGGGCGCTTGCCCTGGCTGAACCTGCCGCCGGCCTGCAGGGCGCCGTCTTCCTGCTTGCCGGATTCATCTGCTTTGTACCCGGCGCGTATCATGTCGTCTACATTTACCTGGCAGCGAAGGGAAAGCGCGGATATCATTTTCACAATCTACCGCTTTTCACCTGAACACTCAACAATCACCTAAACACGTAAAAACAAATGAGTAATGTTAGGTTATAAATACTAAAATATAAGTTAAGCATGCAAAGTGAAGTTTATTTTTTACTACCGTACGCATATTTGCAATTTTGTGAAAATTTGAAACAATCAAATAAATTATTGTAAGCCAAATGCATGACCTATATTTACTATGAACAAAGTTCAATTAATTTAAGTAAATTTCTATTTCAAATTGTATATAATACTCTTCAACATGTTTGGGGTAAACAATGCATATAGTAATATTATTACTAGCGGACTCGACAGACTTCATTTTGTCAAAAAGATTTGGAATGTCGCAGTTTTTTGTTCTTACCTATTTTATAGTCGGCGCAAAAAAAATTCCCTTAACAGAACCGTCACCCCGGTGTGTGGAGAACTGCGGAATTTGTTTCGTTTATATTTTAGTTAGAAAACAGTTGTATTAGAAAAAGAAAAGGTCTTTAGGGTTTCCCCAGCAATTATTTGAATTTTCTTTCCATAAAAACCATGCATTAACGAACATTTTAAAAAAGAACTGGCTAAATTGGTCTAGGCGTTATGGAGTTATGCGCTTACCAACAGATTTTGCGATCCATTTTTATATTATAGATTACAATATGTTAGCGCTAAAAACTAATTAATATTATATTATTATTTTTTCAGATTTGCAATAGTAGTTATCTTACTAAATATGGGGCTACGTTATGGAAAATATTGCTTGATTAACTATGTAAAAAATATTGCAAAAAAATTGACAACTGGGTTGTTGACAAGTTCATATTGCTATTATTCTGCATTTCAAATGTGTTTGTCGCTTTGTGTCTAATCGTCTTTTTCCTTTGTTTTGCGAATTTATCTTGGTTTTCTCACTGGCTTCCTTCTTCCTTCGAAAGAAGCGAGATAATCAATCGATTTTATATGATTTACTTAAACAGAAATGGAATTCCATTTTCATGAAAAACACCAATTGCTCAGTATTAATAAACTTACTTTCCAATATCCTGAAGCACAGGTCCAAAATGACATTACAAAATCCAAACGAGAAGATCTATGCGTTTCTCAATGCGATCATCTCTGCAGTATAACAACAACAAAACGAAATATTTTTTTAATACACTCGAAGAGCATTTATCTACTAATATCACTATGCAATTTATGCCACTTCTGCAAGAGTACTTAGAAGATGTTAAATCAAAGGGACATCAGACAACTGAGGAAGTCAAAAATGAAGCGCCAACAAGAGAACAAACACACGAGAACGTAATATTTGCTACAAAGCAAATAAAAACGCTGTTGACAGGCGTTTAAAAATAGCCCAATGTAATATGATACAAATATTGCTCACAGAACAAACAATATACTTTCGTGATTTTTTCTTTTATAAATATTTTATGATTTTAGAGGTGGAACCAAAGGAAGTGGCGGAACTAGAAAGAAGCACTCAAATAATATCAACAAACGAGAACATAGTTTACGATACAAGGCCAAATGAACATGAACATAGAAGTGTCGTTCCATATAATATTGCAGATAATCAATAAACATTTTTACAATGATATTATTGATATTATTTACAATGATATTATTGTATCAGTAACTAGCTTATGTCCGCGACTTCATCCCGGTAGTGTTTAATAAACATGTAATTTGTTTTTATTCTTGTGTTCAAGACATAGCAAGTGTCAATTCTATCAATAAGATTTGCAATTTTATTTTAATGAAATTAATTTTATAAAGAATTGCTAATAATGCACTTCAGTGTGCCATCTCGGAATCAACTATTTAACTATAACTATGATTGAATCGTAATGCCAACTTTTATCCTATAGAAAAGGGCTGTCTTTAGGGTTTTACCGGCAATTATTTGAAATTTTCTTGCTGTAAAAACCATCCTTGGACTTTACTAAACATTTAAAAAAAATAATTGGCCAAATTGGTCCATGCGTTGTTGAGTTATGCGGTTACCAACAGATTTTGCGATTCATTTTTATATTATAGATAAGTGACGTTAGGTATGTGTTATATATTATTTCTTTTGTAAATATATATTATGTAAATATATATTATGATTTGAGGAGAAGGACCAAAGGAAGTGGCGGGACTAGAAAGAAAGAAACAAATAATATCAACAAAGAAGAACATAGTTTACAATGCGATGCCAAATGTATATGAACATAAAGTGGTGTTCTAAATTATATTACTGTATAACTAATAAGTGACGATAGGTATATGTTATTTATTAATTAGATATTGAGGCTTTTACTTTCATATTTTCACTATTTAGATGGGAAAAAACCAGTCGCAGAGAAGACTGTTCATGTTGTCCAAAATCTTGACCACGGTGTTGTTCATGTTTGTAAATTATTCATTGCGTTGTTCACTTCAAAGAACCGTGTAAATCAGAGAGGTATTGTATACAATTTAAATGGAGATGAATATAAACAAAAAAAGGCCATAATAAATTGTTACCTCGATTTTCTTAAATTTTTTTATAAATAATGATATATCGGTCCTCAACTCAAGCAAGATTCAAAGGCTCTGTGTCATTTATGATTTAACATTCTTCAGTTTGAAAAAAAAAATAAAACACTAGCGGACTCGACAAACTTTGTTCTGTCAAAAAGATTTGGAATGTGGCAGTTTTTGAAGTGAAAACTTCTTTAGAATCGTTCTCGCTGTGATTTCAAAATTAATGAAACTATACTGTGAAAATATACTGTGTCTCCTCTATTACCTTCGTCTCCTCTGTGTGTGATGCTTCGTAGCTTGTCACAAGCCACTTGCTCCTGAATATTTTCTGAATATACTATAATAACAATCTTCAAGTATGCCAAAAGCTAATGTCGATAAGTGTCGTGAATATCGGCAGAAAATATTAAATAACTTTTTTATTTGATGCCAATATTATATTAAACTAGTTAACCGGGCAAACGTTGTTTTGCCATATAAATTATTTCTAGTTTCTAGATAAATTTTAGTGTAGACAAAAAGTAACTTACTTATTATAAAAAATAGGGGTTGGTGATAAGAAACCCAAAATTTAGGGTTGTATGTATATTTTAATGCCACATTAAAAAAATAAAAACAAAAAATTTCGCCCAAAATTAAAAAAAAATTAAGGGTGAACAACCCTTATCACTTAGAGATATGACGTTACCGATTCTCAGACCTACTGAATACGCACATAAAAATTTTCTCTGAGCGGGATGAAAAATGATTAAATTACTAAAATGGCTATAAAGAAATAGGGGTTGGTGATAAAAAACTAAAAATTTAGGGTTGTATGTATTTTTTAATTCCACATTATAAAAAAAAAAATAAAAACAAAAGAATTTGTCCAAAAATTAAAAAAAAAAGTTAGGGGTGAACAACCCTTATCACTTAGGGGTATGAAAAATAGATGTTAGCCGATTCTCAGACCTACTGAATACGCATATAAAATTTGGTAAAAATCGGTAAAGCCGTTTCGGAGGAGTATGGAAACAAACACTGTGACACGCAAATTTTATATATATAGATAAACCCTATAATTATCCCGCTCCTGATACTACTTTCGTTCCATTCTCTCGCAATGCAGTGTTCTACAAGTTTCACTTCTACCGCGTGTAAACTGCACACATGAGTTACCTCAATTAATTAATTAATATTTTGAATGCTCAAAGTAATTTTCCTGAAAATGCGGTCAAGAATACTTATTCAGAATTACTTGTTTAATTTCGTGAATTTGGTAGACTAAATAATTGAATCTATATATATAAAAGAAAGTCGTGTTGGTTAACTCCTTTATAACTAAAGAACGGCTAATCCAATTTAGCTAAAAATTGGTGGAGAGGTAGCTTAGGGCCAGGAAAAGGTAATAGGATACTTTTTGAAGTGAAAACTTTTCTAAAACGGCACTAAACGACACTAAAAAGAGACAAACATATTTGCGTATATGGATTATCTTGCGGGAGAATAAGAGAACGCAAATACAAAGTTTTCTATTATCCCCGTATCCTCTTGAAGTTGACCGGTTGATGTTTTTGTTTGGAGAAGGTTACTAGGATACTTTTTGAAGTGAAAACTCCTTTAGAGAACACTAAACGACACTAAAAGGAAACAAACATATTCGCTTATATGGTTTAGCCTACGGGAGTAAAAGAGCACACTAGTAGCGTCTCCTCTTTGTGCGATTCGTAGCTTCCCCCTAAGCATAGACGTGCGTGTGTGTGTACGTGTTGGTTGAAGTTGCCCGGTTGATGTGTTTGTTTGAATAGGACATAGTAAGTGTAGGATACTTTTTTAAATAAATTTTGAAGTGAAAACTTTTTTGGAAGATACTAAACGAGTTTTCTCCGTCTCTTCTTTGTGCGATGCTTCGTAGCTTCCCATGCAGGGACCAAAACGATCAAATCTTATCCGACAAAACCGTAATGCAACTAGGATTCAAAGGATTGCGAATGAAAGGACTGAAGAAGAACAAGAAATTGCACGTAAAAAGCGAGGCAGAACAAAGTTTGCCGGGGTCAGCTAGTATTCATATATATATATATATATATATATATATATATATAAGATAAGATATATAAGATAGAAAGTAGAGACCGACCGAAATTTCGGTTTCGGTTTCGGTTTCGGCCAGTTTCGGCCAAGAATTCGAGTTTCGGCTTCAGTTTCGGTTTCGGCAAAAATTGGCCGAAACTTTCGGCCGCACCGAAACTCACTTTTCGTGAATTATCGTGCGTCGCTCGGTTAACTTCGCGGCTAATGGCGGTCGTTACTTGCCATCTTAGTTCGCTCATATTAATACTATATTAAGTATCAAGTGACTAAACAAGGATTTTACTCCCGATATGGTTTATGTATCTAAAAAACCTGGAAATACTGGCGATGTGTAGGTAAAACTAGGAAAATATGTTTATGTAAATTAGTTTCGGTTTCGGTTTCGGCCGAAACTGATTGCACGGCCGAAATTTCGGTTTCGGTTTCGGTTTCGGCTAAAATCCAGTTTCGGTCGGACTCTAATAGAAAGGTACTAAAATTAGTTAATCATCATTATCATTTCCTCTTCTATATAGTTTTCTTTTTCTACTTTAAAGCTTTACAACCTTGAAACCGCCAGTTTTGCCACAGTTTTGAGACACAAAAAGCACGGGCGATCATGGCCATGAATAAAGTACTTTAGAAGAAGATGAAGTAGAATTCTTTATTATTTACCAAAGTTACCAGAAATTATGTTGTTCGGAAAATGTACATCAAAACACGATGAAGACTGATGGTGTGATTAAAACAACTATATTCTATGGTTACGATAAAAATACGGAAAAAAATAATTAATAATAGTTAAGTTATTTATTTAACTTAGTTTTATTTAAGTTATATATTAAAGCTTATATAATATTATGGTATATAAATATATCTATATCTAACTTAAATGGTAACTGTAATTTCTTGTTTATTATTTGCGTTGTTTCTGTCAATTAAATATAATACAGGATGTTATAATATGGTTTTTAATATTATTTTATTACAAGTTTACGTTTATTTGCGCTTTTTCGCACATGCTTGAAACAAGATCTAGCGCATAACATATTTATACAAATACCTTGTAAGCAAAAGCTTCACATATAAATTGACTTTTCAATAGAATATAAAAAAGAGTTAACTACATTCAATTATTTTATACCTAAAAACCCTTGATAAGGGCTAACAGAGGTAAGAGTCAATTAACAAGTCATTATTTAGTTACTTCTAGTTACATATTCAATTCAAACCAGATTTAAATTAATTACTAGATTTTGCTAAAAACATACCACGACGCAGTTGGTGCGTCTACAACTCAACTCACATTTTGCCTGATAACTAACACTTTAAAATAAAGCCTACCTCGTCCACTTCAATCACGGCGCGAACATCCTATGTATGCCACTTGAAACTTCAAGTCCGACGGATTGATAAATGCGACGCAATAAATTGAAATGATTTTTCCAAAGATGATCTCCCACTCTAATTCTCAGTATCGTTATCTACAAATAATCTTATCAAAGGTTTCTGCTGTACTTATATTTGTGTACCTATGTTTCAGTCAGGTGTGACTTTGTAATGAATTAAAAAGCGACAACGATTGCGTGACATTAAATGCAAACGTAGGAAATTAAATATTTCTTCTACTCAAACATTAAACAACCTCACAAGCTTTGCGAAAATGAGGTAAGCGTTTATTGTTTGTATACGTATTATTAATTAATATATTATGACAATTTTAGTACTGACAAAATGGCACTACCCAAAGCCGTTAGAGATTATTGTACTTTAAACGATTTACAAGTGGATGGAGTGTGTAAGTTAATTGAGCTATTCTTGATGCAGACAAGGAGATGATTTTAGAAATATTAGAACCATGGTCGGACGAATTGAAAGATAAGTGTCTCTCGATAAGTTGGAAATATTTATTGGAACAAAATATTCCAATTTCTTATAACATCAGTGAGTTTGTTGGCATTTCTTTGCTTCCATTGCGGTTTTATTCTCCTGGTGTTGGAAAGCAACTGCAACTAAGTAAAGCCAAGAAAACAAACATATTGAAATACATGATGAAACATATGGACGCAATTTTGATCTGGAAAGGTCCAACGGATAAAATATTATTATATCATATCAAACAAGTAGTATTAATGGCTAATGAAGTAAGATACTTGTTTCGCTCTGAAACTAAAAACTGCCATGGATCAAACTAATATTTTATTGCGTACAATATATTAAATATTTCTACGCAACAGGCAATCGCAACACATTATCATCATTAATGTCAAATGATAAATTGATTAATTATATTAAGTTGTGGAAAATTGGCTTAGAGAATATGCATGATAAAGAGAAGTGGCAAGATAAGAAAATACAAGACATGTTGCAGGATTTTGAAGACACTTACGATTCCATTAGAGATATTTACACTATTGATAAAATGAAGAAGTTCAGCACAATACGGACTAGTTTTTAAACAATTTAAGAATATTGCAAGTATTTGGTGATTGCTTAAAAAGTACAATATAAACTCCAAATATTTCATTACGCCTACAAAAATATTTTAAGTCGCATTTGGGAACAGATTACGAAAACTTGATTATGCTCAGAGACACTATATCTCACTTAACAGGAATACCACAATGTAATCAATATGACATAAAACAAGTTGCCAAATTGACCCACACAATGGAATCAACACTTCGAAAGATTTCAGATTCAATATTCAATGAATTCGATTCTGATTATGACTCTGATTCTGATAATTATATATATGATTCTCAAAAAGATCTAATTAAGACAATAAACCAAGAAATTAATGATGCTCCAAAATTGTCATATTATGACTGCTTAAAACAATTAGAAGATGCCCTCAATCATAATAAAGAGCAAGGAGAAATTGAAATGCTACTTATGATCATATTGAATAATTTAAATCAAGAACAAGGCAGATTGAATGCAAATCGGGAATGGTTCATGGAGAAATATCCGACATTAACTGGCCAACAACTCAGAAACCATCTTGCACATGGAGATCCAATTGTGGAATTAATGGATGTGGATATAAAGATGGCAGCCAGACACACAGCAATAATGCTGATTAAGGAATTGAAAATGAACGATAAGAACAATAAAAAGATCGAGAAGGTTACAAAAAGACCCGCAATTGAAGTGATGCGGAAAATCGATTATCAACAAATAACACACTTGGAAAAGAGAAGAAATTGTTTCAAATTATTATTGAAGGTGATTTGGAAAAATTTAAAGACTACTTACAAAATATTAGTTCCGAGTGGGTTAACTGGCAGGATTTAAGGAAAAGGAATGCCTTGCATTATGCTGCAGCAAACAAGAAAGATAATTTAGAGCTATTTCAATTTGTTCTTGAAGAAAGTTCAAGCTATATGAAACAAATAAAGACAGATAGTAGCTTACTATTTCAAGCTTAAAACAATTTTAAAATAGCAAAACGCATTGCCGAGTTGCATATTTGTGCATTGCTCGAAAACGACAGAACATTCTTGCAACCAATTAATAATTATGATATATTGGAATTATGCAAGAAATTAATCAAAACTGAGAAAATTCACAGCTTTTGGAACGTTTGTTATTATCAAATAAGTTGTGATAATATAGAGAATCTAAAACTATTATTGGATTCAATTTATTATTTGTCACTCAAAGACCTAGATTACACAGTATCGGGTACTGGGACAATGAATTTTCGAATGTATCGTATAGCTTCCTTTTATAATGCTAAAAAAGTGATGAACTATCTTATCAACATTGGATATGCAATCAATTATCCTAATATCAACCATCAAGAAATACATACATATTCCAATACTGAAAAATATAATGAATTAAGAGAGATTATTAAAAGTGGACAAGTATTCAAAGTAAAAGAACATAAAGAAATAGACGTCATGAATAGCTTGCATTTTGCTGTTCAAAGTAGGAACTCCGAAATAGTTAAGCAAGTGTATCAATGCCTGCCAGTATTATTATTTAAAAAGAATAATGAAGACAAAACACCTTTAGATGTTGCCGTCAATGAAAATCGTGTGAAAGAATTTAACGTTTTAATCGAACAGGTAACGAGCTATACTCGTATGTGATATTAATTTTGAGGACAGTTTGAAAATTCTTTTCTTTTAGGCAATCAATAATTCTTCAAAACAATTACAAATGTTTAAGACCTTGGCCAATGAAATTATTAATTTGCGTGAGTCAAATATTTTAGAGACAACAAAGGCGTGGCTGAAAATGTATTATCAAATACAATATATGCAATGAAGATGAACCCCGAGGAAAAATCGGTTCAATATTGGGCAATGTATTAATGTCTACATAAAATGAGTGAACATGTCTAATCCATTTTTTAGTAAATTGGCTCAAAGCATGTTAGGATACTACAAGTCAAACGAACACTTACTTAACAGCTGGAAACAAATAGCGATTAATACACTATTTCATTTTTCTGATGAATCGCCCATTGTCACAGAGTGCATAGATTTTGTTGTAGAGATATTCGACCATAAGTGGAGAGCACAACCGAAATATAATATCGCAGATCAATTAGAAACCATCTTAGTAAGTATATATAAAACAATAATATTGCGTTTAATTCAAATATGATTGATTTTAGTGTGCCAAATATGACCATTCATCGATTATTTTAGAAAACTCAATATTGCATTACAAAATAAAATTGAATATGGACATTGGAGTAAGAAAATAGCACACCATGCTAAATATGCAATTGAGACATTTACGGATGATCCTCATATTCAACGTTATGCCATGTATAAATTAACTTGTTCGATTTAAAATAACAAATATTAATGCTTTGCTGATTTTAGTAAGTTGATATATCATTTGCATAAAAGTGGAACAGATTCAGGAGTTTATGATTTATGCCTTCGAACATCGTTGAAAAAGTACTGTCAGTGTTTAAAAATGACAGCACAGTACACATATGTTGTTATTTGATCGGATTTTACTTAATTTGTTATGAGTCAACAGTGAGTATAACTTAAATATGAATGCTAAAATAATTAACTGATTATATACTATTTTATGTATTTTAGAAATTAGAAGAAACTGATAACAAGATAAAATCTGAGATGAACTACTTTAATCTAGAAGACGAATGGGAAATATATTTCAAAAATTTAGTTATAAGACACTTCGAAGTTTTGGAATATGACTGGTTAACTTATGCAGTTAAAACCCAATTTATGCCATACAATCCCAAAATAACAAATGAAGAAGTGCATGCAATTAGTGAATTAATTCATGCCATCCAAGAATGACAAAGAAAACGAAATATTGGAAATTATTGATTCATTTAAATGAAGATTCTAAAGATGAGTTGCTTTCAATGAGTGTAAAATACTTAAATGATCAACACTTTGAAATCCCTGAGGACGTTGCCAAATTCATTAACACCACTTTACTTAGATATCGTTTTTATACAAATGACACATCTATACAGCCAAAACCAGACTTACACAAAAAGGAAGAGGAAGAGGAAGAGGAAGAAAAGATTGGAGTATTTAATTAAACAAATGGATATTATTTTGAAATGGACGGGTTCAAACAATCAACTTTTATTATATCACATAAAACAAGTTATATTCCATGCAGATTCAGTTCGATATGGTTACGAAAATTTACTTCCTAAATTGCCATGGCTTCAGCTCATATTTTATCTTCAGCAATACATTAAGTATTTCACTTCAAGGGATGAAATTCACTTATATCAAATTGGACTTATATCACAAAAGAACTGACGAAAGTTATTAATTTGTTTCGAACAGTGCTATTATGCGTAAAGAATAAAAAGATTCATGTTAAGTTAACAAGTGAAGATAAGACTATAATAGAGGACTTTAAAAAGATATATCATGAAATAAGGGATGTATACGAATTGTACAGAATTTGTCATTATATTGACAAATCCAACCAAAAAACAAGGGTTTAATCATATTACGAATAATACAAGTAATTGGTGAATCTCTAAAGCAAACTGATAACACACCAAATGTTTCAGGTTGCTTGTTAAATTATATTAAGGAATATTTTTGTAAAGAAGATGTTACAGGCATCATTAACCTTAGAAATATAATATCTCATTTAACAAGAATTCCCAATTGTGTTGAGGCAATACCAACATTATTTGAAGAGGCTTTGAATGATATTTCAAAAACTTTTATCCATATTAGATCAAATTATATATGTAAGAAATATAATGATCGCATCGACAAGTTTATAAATAATTCACGTGACATTGGGGAATTGCCAAATTTCTATAATGTAACAAATAAAAATGTCATTAAGAATATTTTGAGCCGGAATCCTGATAGAGAAAAAGTAAAATTGAATATTCTAACAATATTAAGCTATTAACATTGGAAATTAAGAAAGACCAAGATAAACAAGAAAATACAACAGAATATCAAAATTGTTTAGAGCAACTACATAAATCCCTAAATGAGACAAATAATTATATGGAAATTGAATTGATACTTATGATTACATTAAACAACTTAAATGAAAAACAGAAGAGACTCAACACAAATAGAAAATGGTTTCAAGAGAAGTGTCCAACTTTAACTGGTGAAAAACTTAGACATCATCTTGCTCATGGGGATCCATTTGTTGAGTTATTGCGTATCGATGAAGAAATGGCAGTCAGAGACACTGCAAAACTGCTTACAGATGAACTTGACAACCCATCTGAACTTGTAATAGAGAAGATAACAAAAGTGCTGGGAGTGAATCAGCTGAAAGAAATAGATAAAATTCAAATACGTAAAACGGAACAAATTGAAAATCTCTTTGAATATATCAATGAAGGTAAATTTGAACAAGTCTTAACACTATTGGGTATTGTGAAGGATAAATGGGTATATTGGCGAGACAAAAACGGACACAGTGTAATTGAAGCAGCTGCACGAAACAAAGAGGACAATGTAAAACTATTTAAATTCATTTTAAATCAAAATCCAAAATTTATTAACCAAATCAATAAAAACGGCAACTCAATTTTATAAATTGCCAATATGGCAGGTAATACTAATATTGCAAACTATATTTTGAAGCAAAAGAATGAAGCCATACAACTTCCAAGAATTTCTGAGTCCACCACAAATCTAAACGAATTAGTGACGGAATTGTACAATATGATACTATAGAGCCGAAGCTACAAAATGTATGGATTATTGCTGTTTCTATTGTTCCTGGGTCCCACTTACTCGTATTGGTCTCACAAATGTCACTTGAAACATCTATCAACAATCGTACAGCATCGAAAACAACGGAACTGCACGTTTGGCAAGCGCATAACTCAATAACCCCCAACAAAAGAGAAGACAGAAACGATGCAACTACCTCCAACTCAAACTTGTTTCTTTATTTAGAACATGCTGCTGAAGATGATAGAATTGGGTTCGGTTTTTTTCATAAATTGTAAGTTGTAAATTAGAAATACAAGTGCAGATGTTATTCACCATGATATAGCAAATTTATTGAAAATACTCCTATGCAATTTGTTTATAAACTATTTTTTCTACTTCCATCTATAAAACGCCAGTTTTTCCATGGTTATTACTCGTAGACACATAAAGTGGTACTTTATATATAGGCGGTCAAGCCATGAATAAAGTTCTTTACTTTATAATGGTTATAAATGCGAGTACATAGGAGACATTTTCATGTTGAGGTTTTTTTGAATTTTTATATTTTATCCCGATGAAATCTCTTTGTATAGTACTGTGAAATGTAGGACTATAAATTATAAATTCAACTATTATTACTTTGACTTGTTTGACTGACGGCGCATGGCATTTCTGTGCTCGTGTACTGCATCGTAAGCAAGGCGTAAACTCCACCCCATGACTAAAGCTAGTGATTAAAGTACTTTAGTTTCGGCCTTGGCCGTCCGTGTTTAAAGTACCACTTTTTGTATCTCAAAACTATGGAAAAATGGACGCTTTATAGATGAAAGTAGAAAAATGAAATTTAAATTTAATATTTGCCCGACTATACAAAAAAAATCTATGCCAAATAATAATATAATAAAATAGTACTTTTCGCAATATTGAACTACATGTAGCAATTATTTATTAAATGTTCATCCTTATTTAGAATTTAAGTACATATATAGATATTTTTTCCTAAACATGTGTTTTCTTAAATTTCATGTGTATATTATAATAAAATTGCGTTTTAAAATAAAAGATAAAATAAACTATTGAAAAGAATCAAAATTAGTTAATCATCCCCATCTTTAGACTTTTTCCCTTTTTTCTTTTTGCGGCCGTCATCTTTTTCATCTTGATCATCCTTTCGAGCGTCATTTTTCTTCTTTTCCGGCGTAGGTTGCTGTAAGGGAATATGTGGCTTTCCACGAAACTGTTTTAGATGCAGAACCATATCATGGAATGAGGTTGGATGGAAGCTGAAGTAGGTGTTGTTGGTGTATTTGCATTTATGATATTCCTCTATTTCAGCGATGTAGTCTTTGTCCGGGCTGAGGACGTGCCCAAGATTGTCTAGGACGTCGACTTTGGCTGCTGCCTCAAGCTTTTCACCTGTAGATGTACTATATTAAAACATGATTAGTTATTTAATATACATTTATATATTTATATCCAAATCTACACAACATTTAAATTTTAGAAAACATTTTATATTTAATGAGAAACAAACTATAAAGTACCTCACCACAGCTATATCTTCTATAATATAAGAATGAATTGCAAAATATGTTGGTAAGCGTATAACTCAACAACGCCTTGACCAATTTGGTCAATTCTTTTTTTAAAATGTTCGTAAAAGTCCAAGGGTTGATTTTACGGCAACAAAAATTCGAATAATTGCCGGGAAAACCCCAAAGACAGCCCTTTTCTATAGGATAAAAATTGGCATTGTAATTCAATCATAGTTATAGTTAAATAGTTGATTCCGAGATGGCGCGCTGAAGTGCATTATTAGCAATTCTTTATATAATTAATTTCTTTAAAATAAAATTGCAAATATTATTTATCGACTTGACACATACTCTACAACAATAGAGTAAAAATGAATTAAAGTTTTAAACACTACCGCTGGCAAAAGCTAGTAATTTCATAAAAAATTTACGTAAAAAAAACAAAAGCCGAAATAATCCAAAGCTATGAATAAATGATATTCTTGTTTTCCTCAAACTTTAGCTTGAATACTATCAAAATTACTGAAAATCAGACATGATCAAATACAATTACTGATTAATAGTATCAACTATAAAATAACATGACAAACTTACGACTTGTTTTTGATGTAGCTTTGCACTCCCCATTCTCCTCATCATGTGATTTCATCATACTGGCATTGAATACCCCGCTTTTCTTCTTACAAGATTTTTCCTCATTACAATCACCGTCATCTTGCTTACATCCATCACAATCATTTCGTGAGGATGCATACGACATATATCTCACTCCGCTTATTCCTGCACACTTTACTCCTCCCTTTCCACAGCTACTTCCAGATCCTTTACACCCGCCATCGTCACATTCGCCATCCTGACAGCTCTTAACAGAAAACACTTTATTCTTCAAACTTTTCTTCTTCTCCTTGATTTTCGAACAAGTCTTCATATCAAACACTTTATCTTTGTCATTAGCACAAAGATTCACAGTGCAGGAATTCGTCGGTGCGCTTTTACACTTTTTCGAACACTTGTCATTCTTTGTTTTTTTGCAACTGGAAACAGAAGTCTCTGACGGACATGGCACACCATCCCTACCCACTTTGTGTGGTTTAGTAATATGTGATTGACAACCGCAATTATTCGGATTGAAGGGTTTCTTATCAGAACAAGTGTCAGAGCAAGATTTTTTCTTTTCAGGTTTCTTACACGTTGTTTTTTGGGTTTCTTGCATTCGTCTTTCTTTTTAGGCTTCTTACACGTTGATTTCTTTGGTTTTTTACATTTATCCTGTTTAGGTTTTTTACACTTATCTTTCTTAGGCATTTTACAGGTTGATTTTTTAGCTGGTTTAGGTTTTTTGCAAACCGATTTTTTCTCAGTCTTGCAAGTTGATTTCTTCTCCGGTTTTTTACACACATCTTTTTTGGGTTTTTTACAAACAGATTTCTTCTTAGTTTTACATGTTACCGATTTCTTTTTGGGTATTTCACATCCGCCGGACTTCTTTTTGGGTATCGCACATCCCTTCGGTTTACTTTCTTTTTCTCCGGTTTTTTACACGTGTCCTTTTTAGGTTTTTCACATATAGACTTCTTTTGGGTTTACATGCTGACGACTCTTTTTTGGTTTCGCACAAGTTGTGGATTTCTTTTCCGGTTTTTGCAGACGTCTTTTTTAGCTTTAGGTTTTTCACATCCGCTAGACTTTTTGGTTTTGGTGGTTTTACAAGACGATTGTGATTTATTATCAGTTTGTTTAGCAACTACAGCTGTGGTTGGTTTAGAATCTTTCGCGGATATTGATGCAGGTTTTGCCGGTGGTTTAAATTCAGCAGCTTTTTTCTCTGCAGGAGCAGCTACTGTATTTCCTTTAGCAGAAAGTCCTTTAAACATATTACAAAAAGGACCTAGAAAACAGGATACCTTATCAACATGATTTGCTTTTTTGCTGGCATCAACCGGTTGAAGATCAATTTTCTTCTTCTCAGCTTCTTTCTTAGCTTCTTTTCCTTGTGCTTTATCAACAGGGGGTTTTACAGGCGGTTTACTTTCACTACTAAAGTATCTCCTTTGATCCTCATGACCTTCATCTCCCTTGACCTTTCTTTGACACCTGTACCAATCGCAGTAATCCATAACTTTTTTAGTATTTTTTGCTTCTACGTCTGGTCTGTTACATTCATGACCAGCATCATCTGTGGGTATATAACAAGCGCAACCATGTAAATCCGTAGGCGGGCTCCATGGATGGACATTCTCGTAGTGCTGAAGAACAGCACGGTCATCACACCAACGACGTGGCAAGCGGTCTAGGATTTTATCACGCCAGTACTCTTCATCAATAGGTGGAGGAGAGGTATTATTGTGTCCAGCATGATGAACTGGGCATAAACTCATTGGACGGGTTACGGTGGTACCTCCTAATAATGCAGCGCGGTTCGCTCCCGCGCATGCGCGGAACGACGACGCCATTGTCATTAACGACACCATCTTGAATAGATGCGAGTATGCACGCAGCAGATGCAGCCGCATCAAACTTACAATTTGATTTTATTACTTTTGAATTAAATTTTATTATTTATACGCCGTGTATAAGGTATATCATAATTTCACTTACTGTTGAATTTTGATTTTTATCAGTTGGTAGTTTACATAATACGAAGTAATTTTGGGGAGAAAATTTTGAGGTCTTAAATTATGTGTGACATGCGCAATCGAATTTTGACATTTGATAAATTTGTTTGTGATTTTTGTTTTGTATCAGTTATTTGATTAGAAACCATGTTTTGTAAATACTTGCGAAAACATTTGAACAGAATTAATTGAGATCAAAAATTGTGCATTTAGACCGTTTAATATGAAAAGGAATACAAATCTATGCCATAACAATTACTTTTTGAATCATGACATTTTGCGTCAAGTATATCTACAATATTCACAATTTAAATTTAAAGAAATCAGAAATCATAAAATTTGGATGTAGATTTTTTTAATATTTATTATAAGCAATATTCTCATACCTACTGAAAAAAAATGACAAAAATTACCAAAAAGCATAATTAAAACTGTAACAACCGACCTCTGCAATGTAATTGTTGAATATTTAGTATTAATTATCACCTCATGTAAATCAGACTTTTTACCGTTGCACTGCTTTCACACCAATGAGTAAGTAAGTTCCCGCTAGTAAGTTATAGTAACTGTTAGTCGTCAACTATCACAACTTGAAATATTACCAAAATGTATAATCTCTCAATAATTTTTATTATTATCTGTGTCTGTCTAATGTGCAAACCTAGTTTGGAAAATGACGCTTTACACGCAATCAGTAAAAGATTCGTTTTGTTTCCACGATATTCTGTAGTACAGGTAAATAAAATATAACTTAACCTATAACATAAGTAATTACCATTAATAAAAGATGAACATTTCTTCTTATTGTCAAGATAACAGGTGGCTTATCAGTGCCAGCAATATTTCCACGAAGATCAATTAATCTAAGTCTTGGTTTTCAAATGAACCATGATTTACCATACAACTTAACAAACTTTGAGCCGTTGTACGGGCGCGAAAGTTTAAGCGACCTTGATTTTGACAGAAGTACAATGTACGAATACGTTGTAAATATTGTCGAAGCTTTTGGGTTGGATGGAGAGGCTTGTCTGCTTCGAACAATTTGTGAAGTTTCAGAAACTCCGATGCACCTAGATGACGAAAATGGCGAAAATCTTTTAGAACAGATCTTGCATTATTTATTAACGTAAATATCAAAATAAAATGATAAAATAATGTATATTATAAATATTAATTATATAATATTTAGGCCTTCGAAGGATTTTGGAGACCACAACGCTCATATTGACACATCTTTGGAACATAAAGTGTTGGTAGCGGAAAGACTTGGTCGAATTCATGGAGAATGTTACAAAATATTTAAATGTCCACTAAGTTTACTTGATCTTTTTACGAATAAATATTATTAACTCGATTTTAACCTAAAATTTCCTCTTTTATTACCTTTTTGTTTATTGGACCTATTAGGTACCGAATTTTAGATTTTTCTACTTCCATCTATAAAGTGACAGTTTTTCTACGGTTTTTAAACACAAAAAGTGGTACTTTATATACAGACGGTCAAGCCGTACGTAATATTCATTATCTACGGGTATTATGCACGGGACAGAGCAAGCGCCTGCGCATTTGCCTACGGAACAGCACAAGACTGTATGAAATGCCGTGCAATGTCAGTCAAACACGTCACAGCATGTGACCCAAAGCGTCACATGACTCGGCGCGCAGCATGGCATTTATAACCTTACATTTTGTAATAGTGTATGAGCAAATTTTGATGATTTAAAATACAAAACTTCAACGTGGAACTAGAGTGGAAGTAGAAATAATTGCGTATGCATCACGTGGCTAAACGTTGTTAAACACTCGATTGATTGATAGCTCGATATCATCTCGTGCGTAATGCCCTCGTTTAGCCACTTGTTACTTAATATACTACATATTATGTTGAAACCGTCAGAGGTCAGTTACCTATAGACAGAAAATAATTAGTATCAATTAACACCAATTGACGTTTGACTTGCAGTTTCTTTATAGTTATTTTACCGTTTGCTACAAATGTAGGTATAAGTCTACTACTTACGAGATTGATTTAGAATAGTTTCTGCCTTGAACCAAATACTCAAAATGTATACTTTATCAATTGCTTTGATTATTATTATTTGTTTATTTTCGATGAGTAAATCTAATTTAGAAACAGAAGTTTCACATACTATCAGCAAACGGTATGTTTTATTTCAACAATATTCTGTACTTCAGGTATGCAATTATGATCAAACAACATAACCTTATATACTAGTCTTATAATTTGAAATTTAAGATAACTTCGGGAGTATCTGTCCCTGTGATATTTCCACGTCGCTTGATCAACTTCAGTATGGGATTCAACTTAAACCATGACTTACCTTATAATTTTAGTAATTTTGATCCTTTGTATGGACGTGAGAGTACAGAAGAAGTTGATTTTGACCGAAAAACAATGTATGAATATATGGTAAGTGGCTTAGATGTCTTGGGTTTGGACGGGGAAGCGTGTCTTTGCGTACTATCTGCGAAGTTTCGGAAGTGCCTTTACATCTTGACGATGTCAACGGGGAAAATCTTCTTGAACAAATACTTCATTTTTTACTTACGTAAGTATTCATTTGCTTTTTGAAGCGACAGCAGCGCCACTCAAATTATTTTTTCAACTTCCACCTTTAAAGCGACAATTTATCTACGGTTTTGAGACACAACAATTTGTACTTTAAACTCGGATGGCCAAAGACATAAATAAAGTACTTTAGTCACGGGTTTTAGTCACGGGTGGAGCTTCCGTCTGTGCACTTGCCTACGGAGCAGTACAAGACTGTATGAAATGCCATGCGACGTCAATCAAATAAATCAAAGCAAGCGCTGCTGCTCGTGTCGAAGCTGCACAATATGGCCTGAAGCGTCACATGGCTCGGCGCGCGGCATGGCATTTATAACCTTAAATTTTAAAGTAGTGTGCGAGCAAATTTCGATGATTTAAAATACAAAAGTTGAAATACGTAAACCTCAATGTGGAGCTAGAGTGGAGTTAGAAAAAATAGCGTAAACATCACGTGGCTAAACGTTGTTAAACACTCTATTGATTAAACGCTCGCCCTCAATCAATCTCGTGCGTATTGCCTTTGTTTAGCTACTAGTTACTTAATATACTATTATGTGGCACTGCTGTTACTTCAACCTAAATCAATTCCACGATATTCTACTATACCTAACTATATTTTAGGCCTTCAAAAGACTTGGGAAATTCTGAATCTCATATTGACACATCCTTAGAACACAAAGTGCTTACAGCCGAACATCTTGGTCGAATCCACGGCGATTGCTACAAAATATTCAAATGTCCCCTCAGTCTCCTAGACCTCTTTACAAATAAATATTACAAATAAAAAAAAAACCACACACAAATGAACAATGTTTATAATGTGTATTCGTGGGTGGTATTGAAAATGGCAATTTCAAACAAATGCAAGTTAAATGAGCGAACCATGGGCCGGCATGCTCATGTAGCTGTCCCGACGGTCGACGCGGCCCAAAATGTCGCCACCGCCGCCTCCGCTAAACGCCATCAACATCATCTCATCAAGCTGCAGGTTTCCAGCCAACCAATGTTATTATTAACGGCGCCTATCACTGTAATCTTTCGGACAGTTACTCTTGTACACATTGTGTCGGCGCTTGCGCTTCTTGGGGCAGTATCTACGACGCAATTCAAGGCACTTGCGCACGCGTCGTTCTTCCCTCGCTTGGAACCGCTGCGCACGCTCTATATCCTTGCCCGCTTCCTGCTCATCATGCCAAGCACGCGGGTCTACTTTTTCACATATGTTGTCTTTGCAAAGCGGTAGAGGTGGGCATTTGGGATCAGGTTTCTGCCATGGATTCATACAGTTTTGTCTCTTGCGACACAAGGGATACCTGATTGGTTCCTCGCAGTGGCATTCCTCTGATCTAGGATTTGTACGACGACGTTTACGGCATAAGTGTGCCATTAGAACCAGGTCACGGTTTTGACTTCGGAGCACTGGAGCTATGTTCCGCGAGATGGCGCGTGCCGCAAAACACAATATACCCAACGAGGTCGACATGTTTTCGTTATTTCGATATCTTCTTCGATGTTTTCTATTACACTGGTAACTGGATTGAGACGTGAGGATGGACGCTTACGGTATTATTCGTAGTTAGAAATGGAACGCTCTCATGATTGAATTTATTTTGATTCTGATTGTGGAATGATAACACGGCGAATTTTGATGATGCGTCTGCAAGGACGTGTGCACCGAGGTGAATTGACTGATTGTGTACTCTGTCATGGGTTGCCACCGGTTCGAAACAAAATGCACACATGGCCGACTTTGTTAATTTATTGGTGTGATTTGTTGTTTATTATTTTGTTTTATGTGTCAGTTACTTGAGTTTTAATAAATCTTGAAAAATCGATCAGAGTTACTAATGAAATCCAAAGTGAATTTTTTTATGCATTTCTCGAAAGATTCTGAGTCGTCAGGAAACAGAAGGGATATGATATCATCGGTAGAATTTGAGATATTCAAGTCTAAAATTGTAACTGCGAGTAAACAAACTAGAATTTTGCACACGTACTGCATCGTACTGTCACAATGACCAAAATTAAGCTTAAATCAATTTACTTTTCTTTGTTAATTTTTTGTTTTTTTGTTTTACCCTCTGATCTGCTTTATTCACTCGCACACTACTGAGAAATGTAAAGTTATAAATGCCGTGCCGTACGCCATACCATGTTGCTTGCTTGCAGGTGATGGCCAAAACCATGACTAAAGTACTTTAATCACGAACTATAGTCTCGGGGAGGGGCTTCCAACTGTGCACTTGCCTAAGAAGCACTACAAGATCATATGAAATGCCATGCGCCGTCTGTCAAACAAATCAAAGCAATTACTTTATTAATTAATTTATTAATTGAATTTGTTAAGCATGGCCTTGTGGCGTAGTCGGCAGAACTGCGCGCAAGCGCTGCGAGTGAAGGGGGAAGGATACTCAAGGAGTGCGAGAGACGACAGACAAGAGGGGGTTGACTAGAGAACGCGGCAGAGAGACGACCGTGTAAAAGGGGAGAAGTCGAGATCGTGAGACATATAGAGATTGTATAATTAGAGAAATAAATAAGAGATTTTGAAATTAGAGACCACATGCGGAGTTATTTCTTAACATCAGAAGTGGGATAAATTGAGAAGAATATACTCCGTAGAGACAACGAAGATCGAGAAATTGGAGCCGACCGCGACGAAGAGACGAAACCACGTGCTTCAGTGGGTAAGACCTTTTTTTTACGAAAATAAATGCAGAGAAAGTGGCTTGACCAACCCAACCACACGTGATGTGGGCTATATTTGCAGTTTTTTTGAGAAATTTTGAGAGCACGTTTTTCCCGATCGTCACGGAGGACGCCATGTCTACGCACGGCTCTAATAATTGCGACGTCACCGAAAACACAGGACATTCTCGGGTCATAACCATCGACGACACCACCGGCAGAGGTTTGAATTTACGCGAACTGCTTAACTGGATATCCATCGAGAACCGGCGTCACGATGAAGTCGTCGCCAGGCATAACAGGTGTCTGCGCCGATCATCATGCCAGACGTACTGCGGAATGTACGCACCTTCTCCAGCGTAAGCGACCAACCGGAGGAGTGGCTGCAGACCTTGCGCAGGATCACCACGTTCCACGCCATCCCGGACCCATACATGCTGGAGACGGCGCGCACCCGACGGAAAGGAATGGCTACGAGTAGACACTGGTATGCATTGAACGCAACCCATATGAACACGTTTAGCGAGTTTGTTACAGAGTTCGAAGAGGCGTTTTGCGAACGTAAAAACCTGACGGAGCGCTACGCGGAGATGATCGCTCGAGTCCAGCGCCGCGGCGAGGCGATCGACGCTTACGTATATGAGAAGGCCTCGCTATGCCGCAAACTAGATCTCAACCACCGAAAGACATGCGAACAGATAATGGTCGGGTTGTCTTCTAGAGACACAGCCAACGCCGTAGCGCTCAAGCGATACACGAGTGTAAATGATTTACTTCATGACGTTTTAAGATTGGAGAAGATATCTCTCGACCGAGGACGGGCACACCGACAGCCCTTTAGGCAAGGAGAGGGGCTCTCGACGCCGGAGCGGACTACCCCGATGCCAACGACCATGTCTTCCCGAGATGTTCCCACTAGCACCTCATGGCGTACATCGACACCAGCGACAGTACAAGACCAACCAGCCGCCGCGGCGAGACTCCCAGCCAGAGACAGGGACGGACGGCCGTTATGTTTCCGTTGCCGAAGCTACGAAGTTAAACAAGAGATCTCCGAAACCCAGGCACAGTTCCACGTCGCCTTACCAGGAGAGGAGTATGGCAAGTATCTGAAGGAAGCTTCCATAGGGGGAAACCACACAGTGACAGCTGACGTCGATCCAGGAAGTGTTGTGTGCTCTATCAGAGAGAGCGTCGCGATGGCGAAACAACTGAAGGTGCGGCCACACGTGACCTCTTTGCGAGGTTTTGGCCAGAAAACGGTGTCGACTAAGGGTAAGGTAGACACCACCGTAAACATTGATGATGTGTGCGAACAGGTACAGCTACTCGTCGTGGAGGACTCTGCCCAGCCGTTTGACCTGTTGCTGGGGGGACGCTGTTAGATCTACCAGCCGTTGCTTTCGTGAAAATCGGTTCGGTGCTAAGGGTGGATTACAGCTCCCAAAAACCGTTTCTGGCCATGATGAATTTTGAGAAGCCAAGGAAGGTACCAATACACAAGCCATACGATGCCTACCCGGTTTTTGTGGGCCGAGTGTTAAGCATGGCCTTGTGGCGTAGTCGGCTGAACTGCGCGCAAGCGCTGCGAGTGAAGGTGGAAGGATACTCAAGGAGTGCGAGAGACGACAGACCAGAGGGGGTCGACTAGAGAACGCGGCAGAGAGACGACCGTGTAAAGGGGAGAAGTCGAGATCGTGAGACATATAGAGATTGTATAATTAGAGAAATAAATAAGAGATTTTGGAATTAGAGACCACATGCGGAGTTATTTCTTAACAAATTATTTAAAAATTAATACTATTTAAAAGTACCACCCTAGTAACTGAGATTTCAAAATAAAGCCGGACTTGGCCCGAACATTTTAGAATATAGAGAGCATCGCACAAAGACGAAACAGAGATAATAGAAAACATTGTGTGTGTGTTCTCTTATTCTCCCGCAGGCAAAACCATATAAGCAAATACGTTTGCTTCTTTTTAGTGCCGTTTAGCGTCTTCTAAAGAAGTTTTCACTTCAAAAAGTATCCTAGTAACCTTCTCCAAACAAACACATCAACCGGGCAACTTCAACCTGCAGTACAAACACACGCACGTCTATGCTTAGCGGCGAGAGTGGGGAAGCTACGAAACATCGCCCAAAGTAGAGACGGGGATAATAGAAAACTTTGTATTTGTGTTCTCTTATTTTCGCGCAGGATAATCCATATAAGTGAATATGTTCAAAAAGTATCCTATTACCTTCTCCTGACTCTAAGTTACCTCTCCACCAATTTTTAGCTGAATCGGATTCAGCCGTTCTTTAGTTATAAGCGTAGTAACTAAGTCGACTTTCTTTTATATATATATAGATACAAATAAAATACAAATTTTATTGGATTCATACGATGTTTCTGTTGCTAGGTGCGAATGTCCATTTACTCGTATATCAATTTGTTCTCAAGTGGAGACACGAAGTATAGATATCTACGAGTATACTTCATAAGTGGAGATATCCGTTGATGAAATCATTCGTTCTCGAAATAATTTCTGAACTGTTTAAGCAAACTCTTTATAAGCAAACTTTTTATAAGCTTATATGGAATGTGTCATATTTGCTAAGATCATGTACTCGTAATATCAATTTATTTGTATTTTTCAATTTAATTTGTCTAATGCATAAAAATGTCGTGTCACAGTATTTGTAAGCCTAAACTTCGATACACTTTGTTAAACTCAACCGAAACGGCTTAATTTTATTTGATTCATACGATTTTTTTGCATACTTGAGAGATTTGATAATAGGTCGTAAGCTATTTTTATATGGACAATTTAACAAATAAAGTTATAATTTACTATAAAAAAATAATAATAAATACTTATCAATAGCGATGTTACAACAATAAAACAACGTTTGCGGAGCCAGTTAGTAATTGATTTAATTATTGTAATCTGGCTTAAATAAATATAAAATACACGAAATCTTTAATATATTGAGAATCACGTTTCTAAAAACTAAGTTAATAACAAATCAAAACAATCTCTCAAGCTCATACCTAATTGGTATATGTTGACGTATAAATAATCTAAAACAAGTTATTTATCTCAAATTTTAATTAAAATTTATTAATTCACCACAATTAATTCAAAAGTTACAATGATTGTAACCTTTTCGGTTTAAGTTCACCCATAACTATAAGGTGACAAGTACGCAGAGTGTAAAATATCATAGCGTTTTATAAATGTGTGTTAAATTCGGCAAAAGTAAAGTAAAAAATTTGGAGGTCACCTATATCACCAAAGGATATAAAAATAACTTACGACCCTCAAATCTATCAAATATTGACCAAAATTGTCATATAAATCAATAAAAATCTAAACGTTTCGGCGGAGTTTAACAAAGTTTATCGGAGCTTAAGCTAACAAATATTGTAAAACAAGATATTTATATATTAAATAGATTAAATTAAATAAATACATCATGTCGTATCAATTTATTTGATATATTTAAGCGAAATATAATTTATACCTTATCTTTGTGGCAAATTCCAAATAACAAAACACTTCAAAATATATGTCGAAAATGGATTATATCATCAACGGATGTCTCCGAAACTCTTATTTATACCATTAACCACTGATTATACATATAATTAGTTCAGCTATAGATCAGCAACGGCAAAGCGACTAGCGTTGAACTCGCACACTTCAGGAGGTGCTATTTTCGAATAATTCGAACGGAAAATATTTTAATGCTTTTTCTTATTAGTATTATATTATTCATAAGGTGAATGTGTAAAGTATTAAAAGTTTACAAAATGTGTTTTATTATTTTTCTTACTTGGTCTTCATAACAACCTTGATAACATTTCTTCTTTAGTTCCACGGCATCATTATTTAGTTCATTGCAGTGGAAGTTTTATCAAAAAGCAAACAAAGCAAACATGCTTAGTGCGCATATAGTTAACTTCAGCTTTATTTAATCTCTTGGCTTTTCTATACAATAATATGCATGGACTCGTAATATACATAAAATCCTTCCTCAAGAATCCATTTATCAATTTTTAAAATTTGTTGTGTAGTTTAGGATTAAAGGATACACATTGCTTGAACGACAAAACACTTCCAAGTACTCGTATATCTCGAATATGAATGATCGTATCAACGGAAGTCTTTATTTGAACATAGATAACAAATTGATATAAATGGTAATTTGCACGGAGCAACAGAAACATTGAGATTTGTGTATTGCTACAAATGAACCAAGTTTCAATATTTGTTTAAGTTTTTTCTTTGATCAAAAATGGCGTACCAGTTGATAAATGCAGTAAAAGAAGGAAGTCTACAAAATGTGCAGATACTATTAAAAAGAGGATTTAGTGCCAATACAACTAATGAAATGGGCATTCCAGCATTGTTGTTTGCTTCGAATAAGGGACATCTGGAAATAGTTCAAGAACTTTTAAAAAATGGAGCTGATGTAAATATAGCTAATAAAGATGGCAACACAGCATTGATACGAGCATCGTGTAATGGACATATGGAAATAGTTCCAGAACTTTTAAAGAATGGAGCTGATGTAAACATAATTGATAAAGATGGCGACACAGCATTGTTATTGGCATCAATTAAAGGACCTATGGAAATAGTTCAAGAACTTTTAAAGAATGGAGCTGATGTAAATATAGCTAACAAAGATGGCAACACAGCATTAATATTGGCAGCACATAATGGACATCTGCAAATAGTGCAAGAACTTTTAAAGAATGGAGCTGATGTACATATAGCTGATAAATATGGCAACACACCACTTTTATGGGCAGCACATAATAGACATCTGCAAATAGTGCAAGAACTTTTGAAGAATGAAGCTGATGTAAATACAGCTGATAAAGATGGCAATACAGCATTGATATTGGCAGAACTTAATGGACATCTGCAAATATTACAAGAACTTTTAAAGAATGGAGCTGATGTAAATATAGCTGATAAAGATGGTGACACAGCATTGTTATTGGCATCAAGTAAAGGACATATGGAAATAGTTCAAGAACTTCTAAAGAATGGAGCTGATGTAAATATATCTAATAAAGATGGCGACACAGCATTGTTACTGGCATTAATCGTAGGACATATGGATATAGTACCAGAACTTTTAAAGAATGGAGCTGATGTAAATATAGCTAATAAAGATGGCAACACAGCATTGTTATTGGCATTAATCATTGGACATATGAATATAGTTCCAGAACTTTTAAAGAATGGAGCTGATGTAAATATAGCTAATAAAAATGGCAACACAGCATTGATACAAGCATTGAGAAATGGACATATGAAAATAGTTCAAGAACTTTTAAAGAATGGAGCTGATGCAAATATACCTAACTAATAAAAATGGCTACACACTGTGTAGTACATAAACACTAATATTGACATATTAGTTGGTTGTCAAATCTAATGTCAAATATTATCGTTTGTATGGGAAATAGAAAAATGCTGTTTTGAGGATTTTCCCGGCAGTTATTCGAATTTTTCTCACCTTTTAAACCTTCCCTAGACCTCCACGAATAATTCAAGACCAAGATAAGATAAATCCGTTCAGCCGTTCTCGAGTTTTAGTGAGACAAACGAACAGCAATTCATTTTTATATATATATATATAGATAGATAGATAGATTAATTAATTAAATAAAATAAATACATCATGTCATAATAATTTGTTTGATATATTTAAGTAAAATATAATTTACACCTTATCTTATTGACAAATTCCAAATAACAAAACATTTCAATATATATTCCAAAGATGAATGATCTTATCAACGGATGTCTCCATTTGAACATAGATAAGAAATTGATATAAATGGTGATTCGCACGGAGCAACAGAAACATTAAGATTTGTGTATTGCTACGGACGAATGCAGTGTTCAATATTTGTTTAAGTTTTCTCTTTGATCAAAAATGGCGGACCAGTTGATAAATGCAGTGAAAGAAGGAAGTCTACAAAATGTGCAGTTACTATTAAAAAGAGGATTTAGTGCCAATGCAACTAATAAAATGGGCATTCCAGCATTGTTGTTTGCATTAGATAAAGGACATCTGGAAATTTTTCAAGAACTTTTAAAGAATGGAGCTGATATCAATATAGCTGATAAAGTTGGCGACACAGCATTGTTATTGGCATCAATGAATGGACATATGGAAATAGTTCCAGAACTTTTAAAGAATGGAGCTGATGTAAATATAGCTAATAAATATGGCAACACAGCATTGTTATTGGCAGCACATAATGGACATCTGCAAGTAGTTCCAGAACTTTTAAAGAATGGAGCTGATGTAAATATAGCTAATAAATATGGCGACACAGCTTTGTTATTGGCAGCATGTAATGGACATCTGCAAATAGTTCCAGAACTTTTAAAGAATGGAGCTGATGTAAATATAACTAATAAAAATGGCGACACAGCATTGTTATTGGCAGCACATAATGGACATCTGCAAGTAGTTCCAGAACTTTTAAAGAATGGAGCTGATGTAAATATAGCTAATCAATATGGCGACACAGCATTGTTATTGGCAGCATGTAATGGACATCTGCAAATAGTTCTAGAACTTTTAAAGAATGGAGCTGATGTAAATATAACTAATAAAAAAGGCGACACAGCATTGTTATTGGCAGCTTGTAATGGACATCTGCAAATAGTTCCAGAACTTTTAAAGAATGGAGCTGATATAAATATAGCTGATAAAGTTGGCGGCACAGCATTGTCATTGGCATCGAGTGAAGGTCATCTTGAAATAGTAAGAGAACTTTTAAAAAATGGATCTGATGTAAATATAGCTAATAAATATGGCAACACAGCATTGATACAAGCATTGTGTAATGAACATATGGAAATAGTTCAAGAACTTTTAAAGAATGGAGCTGATGTAAATATAATTAATAAAAATGGCGACACAACATTGTTATTTGCAGCACATAATGGACATCTGCAAATGGTTCAAGAATTTTTAAAGAATGGAGCTGATGTAAATATAGCTATTAAAAATGACAACACAGCATTGCTACTGGCATCAAAAAAAGGACATATGGAAATAGTCCCAGAACTTTTAAAGAATGGAGCTGATGTAAAAATAGCTAATAAAGATGGCGACACAGCATTTTTATTGGCATCGAGTGAAGGTCATCTTGAAACAGTAAGAGAACTTTTAAAGAATGGAGCTGATATAAATATAACTAATAAAAATGGCGACACAGCATTGTTATTTGCAGCACATAATGGACATTTGCAAATAGTTCAAGAATTTTTAAAGAATGGAGCTGATGTAAATATAGCTAATAAAGATGGCGTCACAGCATTGTTATTGGCAGCACATAATGGACATCTGCAAATAGTGGAAGAACTGTTAAAGAATAGAGCTGATATAAATATAGCTGATAAAAATGGCGAGACAGCATTGTTATTGGCATCGAGTGAAGGTCATCTCGATACAGTAAGAGAACTTTTAACGAATGGAGCTGATGTAAATGTACCCGATAAATATGGGCGCACAGCATTGTTATTGGCAGCACATAATGGACATCCGCAAATATTGCAAGAACTTTTGATGAATGGAGCAAATGTAAATCTTGCTGATAAATATGACGACACAGCTTTGATATGTGCATCGAATAAAGGATATTTTGAAATTGTAAAAAAACTTTTGAAGAATGGAGCAGATGCGAATATAATTGATAAATATGGCGAGACAGCTTTGATCTCGGCTTCAATGAGGGGCCATCTTGAAATTGTGCAAGAACTTTTGAAAAATAGAACAGATGGAAATATAATGGATAAATATAGCGATATAGCGTTGACTTTCGCTTCGATGAATGGACACTTAAAAATAGTCGAAGAAATACAAAAGCATTTTAATAATGGCCTAGTTAATTGAGATAATGTGCCATCAGTAATAATTACATTACTAAAAGCTTATGTAGACAGTGTAGCTGGATTACTGAAATGTCAAAACAATATAAGAAGATTTCCTCAAAATTACTTAATGTTAATATATGCTTCAGGTAATGAACTTTATGAAATTGTAAGAAATTTCTTAATGACGAATTTAACCAAATTGGTTAAATTATATAACTGTACGTCATTATTGTGTGCAGCACTTATTGTGCATCTTGCAATTATTGGCGAATTATTAAAACACGATTTTTTCAACAATGAACCCTCAAATAATTTGCCAAACGTTATTCAAGAATTCATAGGATGTATTACCAATCTGAAAAAAGATGTCAATGGTGACAATATTTGTGATGTACTGGAAGCAATTAAGAAAGGAATTGATACTTTTCAGAAATATATTGGCAATGAATTAAAAGATAGAAAAATATCGTACGAATGGACAGCTCTAAGAAGCCATCTTGATTTTGTACAGGAAATGTTACAAAATACAGTAGATGTTGAAGTAGTTAATAAAACAGGCTACGTTATGTTATCAAAAGCAACATCTCCAATTCACCTACAAATTGTTGAAAAACTAGCAAACGACAATGAAGATGAGAAGGTACTAGAACTACACCAAACTTCGTTAATCAGCTGTATAAACCAAACCTATCTTGCGATTTTAAATATGTAATCAATTAAGGTTTCACACAATAGCCATCTTCAAATTTTTGTTAAATAAATTAGTTTGACTAAAAATATTAAATTATTAATTGCAACTTTGTAATAGTTCATTTTAAGAGTTTCACAAAATTAAAATAAAAGAATTGTCTGAAAAAGACCTAATAAGTTCAACAATATTTTCATATTTTTAGTGTTTGGCCATTAAAATTGTGTTACATCTCGGAGACTATCAAGACATTATTATATATAAATATATATAAATATATTTAGAGATTAAATTGACGTGATTTATAGATTACAATTTTGTGTGAGTGAAACATGTTTCGCTCTGAGGGCATCTTCAGTAACTGTGTTCGGTATTTTGTATTGTATTGTGAGGTGCTAGCGCCACCTAGACGTTATAGTCCAAACTATTGGGAGTAATTTTTAAAATGAGTTTACACTAGTGCCACCTAGTTTCAAGTGGCCTAAAACCTCTCTTTAATACAGGAAGCTATAATGCAGCTAGTAATACAGAACTTTGAAGTACGTTTATTTGTCACAAGAGGCTCGTCTTCGACTGCACAAACGGGAAGGTGAAACTACACAAAATTTGGCGCAACCACATCCGTCGGACTTGCAGTTTCAAGTGGCATTCACAGGATGTTCGCACCGTGATTGACATAGACAGGGTCGGCTTTATTTTGAAATGTCAGTGACCAGGGTGGTATTTTTAAGTGGGTTTAATTCATAGAAAATTCGATTGTTTTGTCATTCTAATTGTGTCTAGGTACGTGTCGTACTCTAAACCGCCCCTACCCCTACCTAACCGCCCCCAGCAATTTTTATTTTTATTTTTAAATGAAATACATTATTATATTATCTTATGTATAAGTATGTAACGTCGGTAAACGTTAGTTGCAAATGCATTATACTACGGGCATTTACAGGGGCATGTGTAAGCAACCCACAGTGTCTTAGAAAATGTGGGTTAAATGTTTGTTGAATGGACACATTAAACACTAAATCAGCTTTGATCAAAGTGTAAAGTGTCTGATTAAAATTTTCGAACTTTTGGTCGATAGCTAATCGCCATACTAGTAGCAAACGTTTAATCAATCGAGTGTTTAACAACGTTTCGCATTTAGCAACATGTATGAAGGGTTTGACTGACGGCGCGTGGCATTTTCTATGGCCTTGTACTGCACCGCACGCAAATGCGGGCGTAAGCTCCACCCCGTACTTCAAAAGAACTAAAGTCATAGCCTTGGGCGTCCGTGACTAAAATGCCACTTTGCATGTAAAAAGTAGAGTTTTTCTACTTATTAAATTCAAACACTAACATTTCACTTATCTTCTTGATTGAAAATATAACCCACGGGCGTCTGTACTGGAGGCGTACTTCCTGCCCAGAGATTAAAATATAAAGGTGCATTCGCAGCGAACTCTTCCTTGTACATTTCATATCGCTGAGAGGATGTATGTAAGTTAAATTTTAGGAAAATAATACCAAAAATATACTTTTTTTTACGCCAATTTATTGGATATAATTAAGTAAAATTTAATTTTTATCTTATCTCAGTATCCAATTGCAAAATACAAAACACTTCAAAATATATTATGAGAATAAATAAAAACATCAAGGTATATAACCCTACTTGAATTGAGATAACAAATTGATATAAATGGATATTTGCACATAGCAACAGAAACATTGCTACTTGTGTGTTGTCACGAACGAATCAGGTGAGTCAATTTTCAATAAGTCTGAATTGATTGTTATTATTAGCATTTGCAAAAACACGTTATACTTATTATTATTTAATATTTGTTTTAAGGATTTGTTCCGGTCTAATATGGCTGACCAGTTGTTGAATGCAGCAAAGGATGGAAGTTGTGTGAGTTCAACAGGTAGAAATGGAGATAAAGAATTGCTAGAGGCATCGAGTAAAGGACATCTTAAAATTGTTCAAGAACTTTTAAAGAATGGAGCAGATGTAAATATAGCTAATAAAGATGGTGACACACCATTGATATTGGCCTTGAGTGAAGGACATCCTGAAATAGCACAAGAACTGTTGAAGAATGGAGCAGATGTGAATGGGGTTAATCAAAATGGCGACACAGTATTGATGCTGGCATCAGTTGAAGGATATCTAAAATTTGCACAAGAACTGTTGCAGCATGGAGCAGATATGAATGTGATTAATCAAAAAGGCGGCACTGCATTGATGAATGCATCGATGGGAGGACATCTGGAAATAGCACAAGAACTGTTGAAAAACGGAGCAGATGTCAATATAGTTGATGAATGTGGCTACACAGCTTTGATATGGTCATTGATTGAAGAACATCCTGAAATTGCGCAAGAACTGCTGAAAAATGGAGCAGATGTCAATATAGTTGATAAATATGGCTACACAGCATTGATATGGGCATCTAATGGAGGCTTTATAGAAGTAGCACAAGAACTGTTGAAGGACATCTTGAAACAACTAAAGAATTGTTGAAGAATGGAGCAGACGTAAATGCAGCTAATCAAAATGGCGATACAGCATTGATACGAGTATCAAGTGAAGGTCATCTGAAAATAGCACAGAAACTGTTAAAGAATGGAGCATTGATACGGGCATCGCATGAAGGATATCCTGACATAGCACAAGAACTGTTGAAAATTGGAGCAGATGTGAGTATAGCTGATAAATACGGCTACACAGCATTGATGTGGGCATCGAATGGAGGTCATTTTGAATTAGCACAAGAACTGTTGAAGAATGGAGCTGATGTGAATATTGTTAGTCAAAATGGCGACACAGCATTGATACTGTCATCATATGAAGGACATCTGGAATTAGTACATGAATTATTGATGAATGGAGCATGTGTGAATGTGGTTAATAAATATGGAGACACAGCATTGATAGAGGCATCGCATGAAGGACACCTGGAAATAACACAAGAACTGTTGAAGAATGGAGCAGATGTGAATGTGGTTAATCAAAATGGCGACACAGCATTGATGCGGGCATCGCATGAAGGATATTCTGAAATTCTCGAAATAACACAAGAACTGTTAAAGAATGGAGCAGATGTAAATGTGGTTAATAAAAATGGCGACACAGCATTGATACGAGCATCGTGTAATGGACATCTTGAAATAACAAAAGAATTGTTGAAGAATGGTGCAGACGTAAATGTGTTTAATAAAAATGGCGACACAGCATTAATACGGGCATCGCAAGCAAGACATCTTGAAATAACACAAGAACTGTTGAAGAATGAAGCAGATGTAAATGTGGGTAATCAAAATGGCGAGACAGTATTAATACTGACATCACATGAAAAATAACTAAAAATAGTACAACAACTGCGAAAATACTTTAATAATGAGAGCTAGATTGCATGGTGTAGAAAAGGGCTTTGTTGCGTAGTAAATCATTGGTGTGTTGACACATCTGTTGCCCCTCAAGTCTAAGCGTTGGTATGCACTTGGCAATATCTAGCCAGTATCACTTTTAAGTTTGTCAATTTATGGCCCAATACTCCCGGCGTTGTAAATCGTATATTCGTCAAGTGCGTACATCTACTACCATCAGTTTTGCCACAAACAGCCCCTTGCTGAGAAGATAGGGTTGATAGCAGCTAGTAAATACTTTAAAAACTTAAGATTAGTTCGAATTTGTAATTCAAAGTATTATTAATGTATAAAATGTATAAAAGATACAAAAAATCTAAAAATGTATACCACAATTACCAAACTTGCTTCCCACTATTGTTGAGCGACAGGAGGCATTGATGAATACCAACGCAGACCAAGAAAACATAATGTCTAGAATTTCCGAATTGTTATAGCTTCAAAATCAACTCGACTCAACCAACTTATGCGATACTTTTACTCCAAAATAAACAGTCTTTTAATCACTGGTCTGTTGCTGAAAGACCAGGTAAAAAATTAATTAATCCTGTCTTAATCAATAATAATGAAATCTCTAAATACCCGTATTTTATTAACAAATTAATTATGTAATTTCATCAAGTAAAAGTCCCAATATTTCAAATATATTTACGTTTAATAGTCAAATTTGAAAGTTATTTTATTCTCTACGTATTAAAAAGGATGTAGTTTTTATTAATTTTAGTAATACATACAAAAGATTACTAACCTCATTTTTCAATTTTGTTTAATAGGAACGGTTAGTGTACATTTTTTGGGTCAATATCCAATGTTACAAATAATTTTCTTTTTTTGCCAAATAAGTCATCATAATGATAACAAAAGTAAGCAAATGTTATTTTTGCACAAAAAATAAAACAAGGCTTAGTTAAATAATATTAAATTTTAGTTCAGTAAGCCTTAAGTCTTATTTTTATTTATTTGCCTACTTTAGATATTAATTTTTTTAAATATTCGATGCGTATTTCCTTTTTGCTAATAAATAAATTTATAACAAAATAAGCCGATCACGCAGACGACTCTTGGTCTTAAGACGAGGGCGCAGTTTGGTAAATGGTGCTGGCGATCTCTTCTCCAAATACTCCTGATCAACGTTCAAGAAACGCTTCAGACGACTGCCATCAAAAGGTTCCTCCGAACCTGGCGGATATTTCCTCATCTAATAAATAAAAATAATTAATTTCAACTGAATAAACTTATATCTATTAAAATGAATATATAAACACCCTGTATAATTATTAATTTTTACTAGTTTATAACATCATACTCACTGTTGTCAACGACGACCGATTTAACCAGACTTTCTTCTCGACAATCAACGAATTTTATTTTTAAAGAAGAACAAACAATCTCGAGAATAAAAAGAATGCAAAGAGAAGAAAGTCATCGTCACATGCAAAATGTACGAGCGAAACTCGAAACACATCAAAAACAAATGACACACGAAAACTGTCAAATGTCAGACAAGAAAGGTAACTAATTGTACGTTTACGTAAACAAAATGCACTATAACTCAAACTTAATGCAGACACCATCACCACATAACCCCAATTCAACCCTATACGTAATAAATAACTAATAAAATGACAGATGACAACAAACAGCTGTCATGTTTGACACCTTGTCCAGTTTGGTTATGTTGTCATTGTCATAGTACATGCGTATACATGCCTCACTAAACAATTGTTATTATCGATAAATAATAAATTATACAGTTAGTCATTTTAGATACTTTGTAAATAAGTTATTCGTTTAGTGTCTTTTTGTGTATTTTGCGTGAGTATTATTGATCCTCGGCGCTTTTAATCCTCTTCTGTAAAAAATATAAAACAAATATTTGGCTATATTAACATCCTTAACCATTTTGCACATAACCTAAAATTAGTTGAATTCATTTTCACTGATTAGTTAGTTTTTTTGGTTTTGTTTTTTATGTTGATATGATGTGTTGCAACTTGTTAGCCGGTCGCTTAGCTTTTGTTTAGCGAATTGTGTAGTCGCGATTGCGCAACTGTACCATTATCCTGTATTTCTCCTTGCAGGCAAAGTCGCTTTCGTCGATGTCCTGATAGCAGTCACTTTTGTAGTCTTCCGGTAAGGGGCGCCCTTCGTGTTCGCAGAGTTTATTCAATGGTCGGGCCCTAAACGAATTTAAAAAAATGATTACTAGTAAATATGTTATAAAGCTTTTTGTAAACTTACTTAACAATAAGTTTATCAATGCCCGTTGGCTTGGTCATTGGGCAGTAGAAAACGTCAGGGGTGTTTTTATCGAAAACGATACTTTTGCGCATCATATCCTTGCTTTTGACTTTGACAGCTGTAGAGAATTCAATTGTCACAGCCGCAACGATTACAAGAACTAAAATTTGCTTCATTTTTATCTGGAATAATTAAGAAAAATTAATCGTCTGGAAAAAATTCAAAAAGTGAAAAAATGTAAAAGAAATTGTAAGGAAAACAAAACGTCGCTTTTACACTGATAAGCAAGGTGCATTTAGAAATTAATTTTATTGTTTGTGGCTAAAATATAAATGAATAGTGTGTAAAAAAGATGAAAGCTGATATTGGAACTTAATCATAGTTTTTCTTATATAATGCGAGTCCAGATGGCGCTACCGTGCAGTACGGTACATAATAACCGGAAGAAACAAGAAAGCAACCAATTAAACGCTTTTTATTAAATTTAAATCAGACAAAATCTAGTTTATTAATAAAAATGCAAAAACACATTCAGCTTTAATATATACAACGATCTCCTGTTAATATTAGAATCAAAGGTAAACAATCATGAGTATAAATAATCTAAAGTAAATATTATTGAATTAGATACACCAAACATTAAAGATTAGCCGAATTCCACTTCACTTCTCCCAGAGATTATAATAAAAAGATAACATTCATATAAATAAGATCCAGTAAAATATAAAAACATGAACTTTTGCAACAAATTGAGATTGAGTACAGGTATTGGCAACACACAGAATTAATAACTACCTTCCTCCCATTACATATCTCCGCACCCAACAACCTTAAAAACTACTCACATCTATAAATCAAACGCGAATCGACGTTACGCGCGAGTATTCGTCACGTTGCGCGTCGCCGTGCATCTCATCAACTTGAAAATCCTCAAAGCAAACCGCAGCAAACATTGAAACAATGAGCTCATGTTCGAGACTAATGTAAACGCAAATCATGTAATGCACTCAATTGCACAACGAATTATTCAATCAAAACGTTTGTCTGATGTGCTTAAATCAAGTGTGAAGTGTAAATTGAAAAAACAATAGAGCTGACTGTAAACAAATCGGATTTTTTGAATGGTAAGTTTAGTTTTATTCCGAAAGCAACTTTCGCTTGGTATACTTTTATTGAATCTGTGTTCCTTTCTGGTGAATTGTGCAAAAACCGTAAAAGGTCATCCTTCACCGCACATATGTCACTTGTAATACAGTGAAAACCACTCTAATACTTTAGATAACGGCATAGACTTTTGCGCAATATATAATTATATATTAAACTTACGTTTTGGTGAAAAAGCCAAAATCAAATCCGGATAAATCCGCGAAAAACAGCGGAAAACAAAAGAAACCCGCCCACTTCGCGACTGTTCGTAACTGTTCACTCCCGTTCACTAAGCTGGTAAGCGTACGTTTTCACTTCTTCTTCCGCCGAGCATACTTGAGTCATTGTTAGAAGCTCGGATCTCAGGTGCGCGTGGAGGTGGTAACAGGCTTACCTGGTGTACCTGGCTTAACACTCGAAGAACTAAAAAAAGTCATCTCGCGAAACCTTGAATGCAGCTTAGTTTGAAACCTTCACGATTCTTTACGAATATACACGAACATACACGAAGCAAAATTATATTGTACAATTGGCAAAAAAATCAGTTTTTGCAATAATTATTATGATTTTTCTTAATCAAAAGTAAAAATACTTGTATTAACAATATATAAAGATTAATATTTTCTTTTCAGTTATGTAGATTACCATAAAATTTATTTTTGCTAAAATAAAAATTTTCTTGCAACACTCGTATAATTTTAGTTACAGTAACCGCCGCTGTCCACTGACATGTTTTCATATTCTATTCATATATATTCTATGCCCACTTGTTGGAAGCATCTATTAAATGTTTCGCATTAATTGCAATTACGTTAATTACCCATAAAGTAAGCACCGTATACATTCGTTAATAACGTAGAGAGCTTGACGTAACGCATTAACAATAACTTTATCTTAGAATAATTGATTACTATTTATCTACATTTTTGCTGATAACTTTGAAGAGGTTATTTGTTATAAAAAAATGAATTTGTCCTAAATCCATATTCATTTACACATAACTGTATTCAGCGTAGTGTGTTGCTATTGCGTCTATGTGCTGTAATACTGTAGTACTTTAATAAATTGTTTGCAATGTCCTTAACCACTTTGTTTGTAAGTTTAATTTTGCTTTTTATTTTTATTTTTTAAATATTATGTAATAAATAAGTGATTTAAAGTTTAATGGATAATATTACATTGTTTTCAGAATGAGTGACAAGCTACAGGAACAATTAGAGAGTTTAAGCCATGAGGAGTTGCTTGAAATCACTGAAAGCAGTCTACGGCGATTGATTGCTTCTGATGCACTGTTAAAAGATTTACCAGTTGATGTAACTATTGAAGAAGTGAATGCTCAGGTAGCAGTTGTAAGAGGACAATCCATAACAGTAACGATACTGAGAAGTCATGAAGCACCATTAAATGTAGTCGTAAGTCAAATTTTTACTAAATTCATTACAAATTAAATGTAATACAATAATAATAATGTAATACAATATGGTTTCAGATACCACAAATTGGTACAACAGTATTAGCACTAAAGAAAGCTATCGAGCGTTCATTCAATTTAAAGCAGAAGCGCTTAAAAAGTCGCACGAAAATATCGTGGCGATACGTGTGGCGAACATATCACCTGCAGGTGGACGGACGCACAATGCGCGACGGTAACGAGCTGGTGGCGACTTACGGCGTACGCAACAAGTCGGAGATTTCCTTTGTCAAACGACTACGAAAGCATTGACCTTAACCACTTAAAACTTAGATAAATTAGTTCAATAGTAGGAGAAGAATGATTATTAGAGTTTTTTTACTCTGTGTGCTGTTCATTGTGATGAATGCGCTTGGGCATCCTTGGTTAGAACAGATTGGCCGGCTGGAAGTGTTATCAAAGCAATGCGAGTTGCATCACAAGCGGATGGATCCGACTGGCGAAGATTTGGATCATATTCTAGTCGATCACAAGCATAAGTTCTTGTATTGTTATGTACCGAAGGTAAGATTGATATTTTGAGCAAATTTAAGGGTTGGAAAACATTAAATCAACTAGATAGCTGAAATAACTTTAATTATCCAAAGATTATGTTTTTTTTTTCAAAACAATTTTTTAATTTTCAGGTGGTTTGTACGAATTGGAAACGTCTCCTAATGGTACTCACCGGCCGTTCTAACACCACTAACGTGGTATCAATACCAGCATCCTTAGCACACAATGAATCTTCCCACCAGCGGCTCTCTGACATCCCTACCTCCCAACTGCCACCGATTCTTTCCACCTACACGCTGTTCGTCATGGTACGCCATCCCTTCGAGCGTCTTCTCAGTGCTTACCGCAACAAATTGGAAGATAACCAGGCATCCGCCAAATATTTCCAATCCATCTTCGGACGACACATAATCAAACACTATCGCAATAATGCTACGCAAAAAGACCTAGAAACCGGCGACAATGTCACATTCAAAGAGTTTGTACGTTATTTGATCACAGAGGGCGTTGATTCCGCATCGGCTAATGAACACTGGCGATCTGTATATAGTCTTTGTCGGCCCTGTGATCTCGACTACACCTTCATTGGCAAATATGATACTTTCACAGAAGACACACAAGCTGTGTTGGATTTAATTTCGGCGCCAAAGTTAACATTTCCGCATACCCGGTCGGGAAAAACCGGCGATCGTCTTCGGACCTATTTTCGGCAATTGGATTTGGATGACATTAAAAGTTTGTATCTACTGTATGAAATGGATTTCAAACTGTTTGGATATACGGCCGAAAATATCTTAGGATACGATTTTGGCTAAGCTAGCAAAATGGCGGATGGACAACACTACCTCACTAACGAAATTTTACCATGACGTCTTAAGATAATAAGTTGTATTTTTTTGTACAGTGAATAATTTTTTACCAGAATTATTTGCGTATGATTTGCCTTTCGTAGTCCGGGGCGCATGCGTCTGTCAAGGACTTGGCGTACATGTCAAGACGTTGAGTCATTTGGAAACCCCAAACGTCCTTTACTTGCCTGCACATGTTTAGGTCCATCTCAGCAATTAGCAAGCCGTTACTAACCCGGCTCAATCCCTGCAACCCAATTTACATTTTAGAGTGTTGGATTGCATATATGTTATACTTACAGGTGTTCTTGATCCATTCGGTGCAGCAATATAACTAGATCCGTAAAAGTGTCCGAAATCTTTGTGCGCAGGTTGGCCATTAGCTGAAGTAAATTCGTTTTGGAAGTGTTCCGTTCCCACGCGGTTTATGGCGCATGTAAAGTACGAGTTGGCAATGGCGGCGTTGCGAGCTTCAATTCCCCACAACGGTTCACTTAAGCCATCAGTCTAAATGTATAAAATCAATTTCAATTGCAAACAACAAAATTAAATAAGAATAACTTACGGTGGCAGAAGGATTGAAGACAATCTCCGCACCATTTATACCAAACATAAGCCAATTCAAGGGATGATGGCGGCCATAACAGATATTAATAGCAATTCGACCAAATTCAGTCTAGAAATACAAAATAACTAAACAAACTAGTAGTTCAACATTGAGGTTGTGGTTACCTCGAAAACCGGATGTCCGGTATTGCCTTCATAATAATACGTTGATTCGTTAAAGTCTCCAACGCGCGGAATGTGATTCTTGCGATGTTTACCCAGGATATCGCCGTGATTATCGATAACTACAGCCGTATTCCAGATAGTGTCACAATGCATTTCATCACGCTCCAAAATCGGCGAGATTATCACCATATTGTACTGTTTAGCCAGCTAAAACAAATCACAATGAATTGAATGGAATTTGTCATATGAATCATTACTTACTTCTTGTAAATATTTAATTGTTGGTCCATCAGTTGCACTTTCAGCGTATTCACACCATGGCTGCTTTTCTCTCGTACAAAACGCAAATGGCATATCTTTGAGAACAAAAAAAGTGCAAACTTTTATAAAATTAATTCATGTTTGTAGCCTTACTCCATGTTTCTTGGAAACAAAAGATGTTTGCATGTCCGTAGAATGCAGTGGTGATAGCGTCATGCGCCATCTTGTGCATGGTAGCTCTCATCTGTTCAATGGGCACGTTAGTTGCCATTGGTGTTTGATGCTGGAAGATACCAACGCGGACCAAGCGGGAAGCACGTAGTTGTTCGGGATGCGCGCCGAACGTGTACGCTTTTACTTCGGCGTTTTGCATGCGCGCATGCGCAATAGTATCTTCGGATATTTCCATCGGACTAATAAAAATTCAGTTTATAATTACTAATACATCAAAATTGAAGCGAATTAACTCACCGAACATTTTTACCGTAGTATATCTCTTGGAATACCTGCGCATCAGCATCTGGTAACTTCTTCAGCACGCTTTCGATACTCTCTAGCTGTTGCTTCTCAGCAGCCATGTTATTTGAATGTTCTAATCTATTTGAAACAAATTAACACCTTATAAAAATTTAAAAAAAACACGAAATGTTTTGTGTTACGTTGTGGAAAATTTCAATGTTTAGTTAAAATCACGCCAGCTGCTCTGAGCGAGCGTTGAAGCGCCAATGCGCGTTTGTTTTCTGTTTTCGCTAGCGTTTTATTGCTTTCAGTATAAATATAGAATGCTTGTAATGCTCATATTTTATCGCCTTGTACACACTCGCACACACACACACAATATACATGTGCTGTTGCTAACGCTTTTCAGTTGTATTTCCATCACTTGACTTAAATCTACCAAGTGTTGATTGAACAAATGAACAATACTTAAATTAAGCGATTGTTTAGGATAAAACATTTATGGTAACACTTGGTAGATTAATAAGATTATAATTATTTGATAAATACCTTTTTAAATATGATGGTCCGCAGAAAATATCAAGTTACATAACAATGCATCGGATTTTAATTCGTCAGCGCATTCAACTCACAATCTAAGTAAAATACTTAAGTAACATGAGACATCAGAGTCATCAAAGTAATAAACGGAATACGTAAGTAAATAAAGTCGTAAAAGTGTCCATAGTGTTGACATCACGTTTTGATCTATTTGGAAAATATTCACTTTCGATTGCTGCGCGTACTGGTGATAATGATTTGAATAATTATTGCTCGTAAACCTTGAACGCACCACAAACGATAAATATTCAGTAAACTATTGAATTACGTTCCATACCGATAGTGGAGTTGGCCTGTTCTTGTGTACTTGGTTGCCTATAAGATTGTTTCAGGTTATTTGCAAGTTTATCGATATTTTACCCGCGACTTCGTCCCGGTAGTGTATATTAAAAATATAATTCGTTTTTACTCTCTTGTTTTGGACATAGAATGTGTTAATTCCATCAATAAAATTTGCAATATTATTTTAAAGAAATTAATTATATAAAGAATTGCTGATAATGCACTTCAGCGCGCCATCTCGGATTCAACTAAATAACTATAACTATGATTGAATCTCAATGCCAATTTTTATCCTATAGAAAAGGGCTGTCTTTAAGTTTTCCCGGCAATTATTCGAATATTTATCGCCGTAAAACCATCCTTGGACTTTAACAAACATTTAAAAAAAGAATTGGCTAAATTGGTCTAGGCGTTGTTGAGTTATGCGCGTACCAACAGATTTTGCGATTCATTTTTATATTATCGATAGATAAATTTACCTGACAGGCATCAATCGTAGATCTTCAGTGTGTTGTTCAATAATATCAAGTATTTTCGCATGCAAGCGTTTGTTCTTGCGCTCACCCTCGCTATCTCTTGCCGCCCGCTTGAGCCGCTCGTACTGCGCACGCTCACTAGCCGACAGCGAAAACTTCGCCAGCTCCTCCCGGTTCCATTTCGGTATCGCCAGCATGTCCGTCCGCCATCCGTGGTCGAATCGCTTCGGGTCCGGTTGCGGTCGGTTCAATTGATCCTGTACGCTAACGGATCCAATAATAGTTCCATGTTGGCCATTTTGTTAGATATCTTTAACAGGACGTTGTTTCAAGATTGCGGTGAATGATGAACTGTCAACCGCTGGTGTTCCGTATGAAGTTGAATGGTAACACGGTGAATTTTGAATGTGCGCACTGCTCTTATGAATGCATAGTTTGAAGATGTCGGCAGCACGCACGTGAATGATTAGTAAACATATTTAGGAGACTATCACTGGGAATTTCATTTTATGTTGTTTGGCCCATCATCGCCAAACGCGCCGTGACAACACATCGGTTTGGTTTTGTTTCATGGCACATGCAATCAGAAAAAAATGTTACGCATGCGCATAAATAAGATTCAAAGAAATTAGTTCTTGTTTATTTTTATTGTATTTTGTAGATAGTTGGCTTAGCTTTTTAACTTTTCGATTTTGGTCCTACCCTCATTGATCATTGATTATAAAGACCAGTTTTTCTCATTGCCCCTTTATTATTCTGCTTATTATTCTCCTTATTTTTCTTTTTATTATTTTTATCATTTTTCTTTTTCTCATTCGTTTGTTTTTGCTTTTCTTCTTCTTCAGTATCTCTATCAAATCTGTGTTTCCACTTGTCTTCGGGGTTTTTGTATTTGGGTGTCACACATTTGGGTTTTCCTAAATTCGCTGTCCTCTCGCTGGCTTCACATGTCAACGCCGCCTTACTTACTTCGAAGGGATGTTTTTTTGTAACTTTATCTTTGCGTTCTCTTGGTTTGGCGAGTGACGACGTTTTTTCTGAAGCTGTAGCAGTCAAAGCGCCTTTTTTGACATACCTTGGTGCTTTATATTTGTATTTTTTGGTTGTATTACGAGGTAAGGGCTTACTTAAGTTTTGAGTGCGTTCGGAAGCTTCGTGTTCACGCGCTGATTTTGAGACTTTTGTGAAGTCCCGAGGGCGTGGATTGCGTCGTTTTGTGGGCTTAGCTAGGTTTTCTTCGCGGCTGCTTGCATTATGTTTTAGGGCAGCACGAGTAATTTTTAGAAAATTGCGGTATGTTGGGTTCTTCCGGTCCACAGGCTCTGATAAACTTAAAACGCGTTTTGTTGCTTTATATTTTAATGCGCTTTTCTTAACCTGTAAATATTTAGTGTTTCATGCGTAGTTAGTCGTTATTGTTGGTTATGTTATATTTACATGGTCAATTTCCGAGGCACTGCGGTTGTGTTTAACGGAAAAATCAGGGAATGGTTCGGCCATCTCGTCTAGATGTTCTAGAAACGCCGCTTTTTTTATATTTATCTTCTTTCCTCTCTAAAAATGTTAAGTGTTTCCTTTTTTGTTTCATATAAAATGTTTCTACTAACCGAGAACTTTTCTGGTAACATGCATAAATGGTTGAATGTGGTAAGTGGTAGCGAGTTACGCTCGCACCACTCAATCAGTTCTCTCTTCATTTTTTTATATTTATATATAAATATTGCCAAATAATTATAAAAGTCCTTTTTACTTTGTTTCACTGAGAATTTTGGGTGTTAACGATGATTTTGATGAAGAGACGATGTGAATTGGTGCACTTTTTGAATTACAATGAATTTTGATGAAAATGGCGGACGTTTAACGATTGTCACGTCGCCATCTTGTCAAACATGATGTAATAAGTTGGTTAGGATATCGCATAATTTTCATTCCTTTAGGCCAAAGTAGAGAAAAATTCTAAGTTTTTTTATAACATACAATGTTACTTGTAATTAATAATCAAAATGGATCCTATATGTAAGCCGATTATTCCAGCTCAAATTTTATATCGACGACAAGTTGCATGGGTGAATAAAAATGCATTGCCAAGAGTATACCCGAAACCACCACCAATTGATGTAATTGAATAAAAAAATATCAATTTTCAATTAAAATTTATTCTTGTGATGCATAAATGAACTTAAAACTATATTATTTTTCAGAGGGGACCGAAATTTTCCAACACTGGCCGAATGGAGGAACTTTCCATTCCGATGCATAAGTATATAAAACCGGAAAACGACCCGACATGTTGGGTCTACCTTTTACTTCATCCCGTGAAGGAATCTGCCAAAAATTACGTTGCATCTGCTGCAATTGATAGTTTGGCTGAGCCTCGTTGGGGACGCCCGCCATTAAAAAAACAAGTAAGGATTAACTTGAATTACTTTTTAAGCTTTACAAATTAATTAATTTGTTTTATGGTTGTAGACAGCGTGGCATAGTAAACCCTATAGGCAGTACACCAACGGTCCATGGTCGGAGCGGATAGAGAAATTGAGCCAGCCGAAGATTCCTTATAAAAAGATAGAACCACCGCCGCCTGTTTCCCCAAAAGCAATGCAATACAATGGTACGTTTTTAAATCATACTATATATTCACTGATACCCGACCTCAATTGTGAATTTAGTGACTTAAGCATCTTCGCGATCAAGTCGTAAATGCCGCATGCGTACCTTCCCCCACTATTTTTTGTGGGTTATCCATTCACGACCAGACGCGTAACCTACCTTTCTGCCATACTGCGTGCTTATATATCCCATTTACCATTCTAGCAAGTGAACGTATTACCAAACTGGCTGAACCATGCATGCGCAAAGTCGAGCTCAATGAATTTGCCTTCACTGTAAATCCGATAGCGCTGAAATACTTTCCTTCTGCACGCACGCGCAAAATGGCGAGACCACACCACGTGATGACAGCGGCGGAACTAGCGGAACAAGAGGCGAGACACGAGCGACATAAATACAAATACGATAAAGAACGCGCCCGTAAACTAGCTGCTAAAAGGGAAGCTACGGCCGAACGACATCAAAAAGAACGAAAATCGCTAGGTATCTAGGAAAGACAACCTCACAAAAATAATAATGGTGAGTTTTTATTAAATGTACAATTTCCGCATCGGTCGACAAATTAAATAAATAATAAATACTGCGGGACGTTCTGGTAACGCAACTGGTAATGAAATTGTTTTCAAATTGGGCACACACTGAATAATATAGACAAACATAATAAAATGCATTGTGATGCCTACATTAAGTAATAATTCGTGTTTTATGCCGATGGCAATGGTTGCAGATTATGGATGACAGCATGGGTAAACTCTTGCGTGCTGGCTTGACCTCCAATGTCCTTGGTGCGTACTTTGCCATCCTTGAGGACTTTCTCTACTGAATTGCGGATCATGCTGCCGTAGGCTGGTAGATTGACATGGTGTAACATTTTCGCTGCGCACAGCAACATGGCTGTCGGGTTGGCGACATTTTTGCCTACTGCTTCCGCAAATGTATGTCGCGCACCCTAAATAATGAAAAATTAGTGAGTTTTTAGCATAATATGGTGTTTGTTTTACATACAGGTTCAAATACAACTGATTCTGCTGAGTATGAAGCACCAGAAACAACGCCAGCGCCTCCTACAAGACCGGAAGCGAGATTATCGAGAATACTGCCGTATAAGTTAGGCATGACCATCACATCGAACTGTTGTGGGTTGGAAACCATCTGCATGGTGGTATTGTCGACGATCATCTTCTCAAATTGGATCTTTGGGTATAGCTTAGCGATCTATCCAAAAAAAATCGATTTTAGTTTATTTTATGTTTTAAATTATATAATACTTACAGTTTCGCATGATTTTAAAAACAAGCCATCGCCAAGTTTCATGATGTTTGCTTTGTGGACAGCAGTGACCTTCTTGCGGTTGTTCTTGGTGGCATAATCGAAGGCAAATTTGGCAATACGTTGGCTTTTCTTCGCCGTGACAATCTTGAGACACTCAACAACCCCGGGCACACCTTCATGTTCCAGCGCGGAGTACTCGCCTTCGGTCTGCTCACGAATAATTACGGCATCGATGTTACTATGTCGTGTGTTGACGCCCTTCAGCGACTTGACGTGCACTACGTTCGCGTAGAGGTCGAGTGACGTGCGAAGCTTCATATTAAGCGTCTGCAATTCCCCGGTGTTACTGTAGTCCGGTGTGGCGAGAATGCCTTTAAGGCAGACGCGATTCCGCGAGATGGAACCGACAACATCATCGAGGGGTGCGCTGAGCGTGGGATTCACCTCGAGAAGAAGAAGGTCTCAAAGTCAACTGGAACCGTTGCGGATTTGAAGACTTCTTGAACAGCGTAGATAAGTTCTGGGCCGACACCATCACCAGGAATGAGTGTGCATTTAGTTCGAGCGTCAGGGCGATCAGGGAGCTACAACAAAGGGTTAATGTAAAATGCGTTTTGATTCTTAAACAATTTTCTATTAAAAGTTTTGAAATGAAGTAAGTTCGTTGGTAAAGTTACTGGTATTTAATACTACAAAACGGAGCATTTAACCAAGAATCGATTCCTAAAGGAATTAACATTACATCTTCTCATATTATCAAGTTATTAAGCAAAATGTTGGTAAAAACACGACTAACTCAGGTTTGGACCGTTCTTCATCACTATACATGAATCTTTTAGGTTAACAATATAAAACAAATGCTTACCGCATTGTTGGCTGTTGTAGTATGAATAGACCTCAACGTGGCATTCGAAGCCTAAAAACATTTAATTATAATTATTTGAGATTTTAAAATATGTAGCCACAACATAGTCTGCTGTGTTTTGGTTGATTATGTAACTTACTTGGCCCAAAATGCGTGGCGTCAATCGTGCAAACACTGCCATTATCTTAATTTTTTAGTCAATTACTTTTAAAATTCAATAATGCTTAAGCCCTTTTGTTTGGTATATAAATTGTTGAAGTACCTAACTTTCGCTCAACTCGCTCCACTTGAGCGATTTATCGTCAAATATTTTGAGTTGGCCACATGACACGAGGTCGCTGTCATTGAAGCGCTGAATTCAATTATAATATGCGAAAATATATGATGACGTACGTAGAATCTAAGTAAAAAGGAAAAGTTTTAAAATTAACGTAAACAAGTATTGATATATTAAAATAATTGTGGATACAATAATTTAAATATACCTTAAAGTTGTTGCAAAGGGTTAATATTGAAATGCTAAGGTACAAATAAATATCAATCAAACGTTGGTAGCAATTATGCGACTATGATCATAGAATCTGCTTTTAATTAGTATTAATTTATGAGTTCATTTTCCTGGTAAATAATTTTGCAGCTTTCGTAATGCCTCTGTAACAAGTTAAATAAGTTGCCTATGTTCAACTATCGTTACATCAGAAAAGTATTCTTTAAAAGTAAACTAAATGTACAAAACTAGTAAACGAAAAACAGGAAAATTAATTTTTGAATTATTTAAGATGTAACAAACTAATTTATAGCTTGATTTTACGCTTAAATCTTTAAAATAACTTGGTTATAGAGGTCGCTGTAAGCAGTCAACTGAAAATTTTAGCGAGGAAGGAAGCGTTAGTACCGCGCTCGCCGCCAGGTGCTCTCCGAGGTACATTGTTTCCTGACGTCATAAACAACGATCAGTCAGCGAGTGAGCGAGGCGAGAAATGTCGGCGTGAGCCAAGACGAGAGTTGCAGTAAGTTCGGTGCGCGCACACACCAGTTCGCTGAACGGATCTCGCGGTCGACGTTAAAAGAACAATCCTCGTCGACACCGTCGTCGAGACACCGCGTCGCATCCTCGTCGCGCCAGACGCACGTTTACGCACAGTGCACCAAGCAGAGCGACGCTCCGAGCGCATTCGCCAGAATGTCGACGCTGAATCCAGGAAAACCGGATTACACAGTGGGCGGCAAGTACAGGCTGATTCGGAAAATCGGCAGTGGTTCCTTCGGGGATATCTATCTAGGCATCAACATCACTAATGGCGAGGTAAGTCACAGTATTCTCCAAGTGTGTAACTCAACGCGTGCATATGGCCACCTGGGTGAGGTTGTGTGCGTGTAAGCGAGCTGACACATGCACGCGCCGAGCGCTTCACCATCTGCTACTGCTTTGTTCCGATTGGTGGGGAGAGGACGGGCACACACACAAACATAGACGAAGAGTGTATGTACACGCGGTGAGAGCGCCGAGCGAACGCAGAGCGCCGCGAAGTCGGCCATGTTTCTATTGCGATACTCTGCTCGCTTGTCTTTTCTTTCTTGAAAAAACCATGCAACATGTTAATTTACACCACAGATTTTACCCTTTTATCATAGTTTAGCTTATTGGCTGGCATTTCACATCTGAAACTAGTGTAAAATCGTAATTTATTATTAATTTTGAGTAGAAATTGTGTCTAAGAGCAGATGTAACCTAAATAAAATTCTCAGTTTTAGGACTGCAGGTGTAATGAAAATCCTTGTTTTCTACTCAATATTAAACAATATCCAATGGTTTTACTTAATTTTCAAGTTTTCTATGTAAAAGATACGATGAAGTTCCAAAAGCTTCTCGTTAACCTTAAAATTTCGCACTAAAAGCACAAAAGTAGGTTACATGAATGGTGCGAATTTTTCAACGTAAAGAAACAAATTTAGCAGACGCGTGATGAGTTCGGGATGTGGAAAAGGCTTGCGACACGTTTCGCAATTTCTTTGACTGTTGGAGGTGATTGGCGAGAAATATGATGAAAACCAGTGAAACCACACGATCGTAACATCATGCCTGCGTGGTTAGCAAGGTTGCAAACCATTTGAAACGATATTGTTTTCAAATTTTAGTTGTAATTGTTGCATATTCAGAGATTCTCATGAATATTTCATTGACTTCATAGACGAATTAAATTTTATGATATTTCACGTTTGGATGAGTAATATTAAAATTACTACTGCACTTCGTGTTTAATTATTTGGTTTAGGTTTATGATCATCAAATTTCCTAGAATTTACTTTAACGATTACGGTTTTCATAGTATTTTATGCAAATAATGAGGGATTTACAATGATAATGGTTTAGTTCACAGAACTTCAGAGATTTGTAACTGTTTCTGGTGATAGTGGTTGGATTAGGTAAAGGGTAGTATTAGTTATGGTCAAAGTATGGCAATATTTGAGCAAATAGGGTTAATGATATTTTGATTGCCTGATAAAACTATTACACATTCCCCCAAATTCAATTTGAGTGTTTTCTTATTAGTTTAACAATCATAATGTTTAATTTTCATGAAAAAATTACAAAAATAGTAATTAACTCTATTTTTATTGATTTTTTCTATTTAAAACTTTTATTTTTGTGAAAATTATATTTTTTATGATTTTTCTTGTTTAGTCTGCCAAAAAACTTATTTTTTTGAAGTTTGGTAATATGTTTACGCAAATTCTCCTACAAATTGCACACTTTCAACGACTAGACTTTCAAAATAATAATAATATTTAATTTTATAATGAATTAGTTCGGTAATTGTTTCTATTTGCTGATACCAACCTTAAACGCAATTTAACAATGCACACACATGTTTACATCCTGTGATGCTCGTGTCGAATTATGCGCATAATACCGCACAACGTAAGGCGACGACGTAAATAAAGCGTGTTCGTTTCCAGACTTTTCAGAGCGTTATCGCTCGGTGATGATAGCAACATTTATCAACAACTACCAGCGGTGTGTGACGCTCTACAACACAACGCGCACTTGAACAACATTCGCACTCACTCACTCGATTTAATAAATTATTTATTATTGAAACGGAAAACATTTACGATTTTTACGCGAAGGACATACTTTTGCTTGTTTTGCCATGTTAATAATTGCATATGAATGCAATGACAGTCGCAAATCTAGAAGTATTACTAATGTTTGTTGATGAAATGATTAACACCGTAGAAATTTTATTAGTGACTGTGTGTTAGGTAACAATTAACGAACAATTAGTCGATTTCGCAGGTGTGCGTAGGTAATTATTGTAGTGTTTGTGTTGGTTGGCGGTTGTATTCAATCGCGATTATTGATTACCGGACGCGTAGTGACTGCCCTGCTGTTGTGAGTGTTAACTTTGAGTTGTGAATGCACAAAAGTCAATATTGGTTTCTCATTGCAGTCGTTTATTAACTGAAATTAGAACTTTTCAGTTTAACACGTGCAGCGCAAATCAGACTGAAACTTGTTGCCGTAATTAATTTTGCATTGATTGCAATACATATTAATGTATATGTCATATTAGTAACTTGTTTCTTGGAATTTAATGTTCGTGTAATAATTCTTAATTGACTTAGTTGCTTAGTGTATTACATAATTCAATAAGTAGAAGTGGTCTGAAAAACTAGACCAAAGATTATTAATTAATCCCAATCTTGATACCTACTTTGAATCTAGATATCGATTACATTATGCTCGATTTTCACACGCGTTTTCCTTTTCTTGTTTTTGTTTGGCTGACTCTTTGTTAAATAACTTAAATCATCACGCACTATATGAGTAATATGTATTCCAAGTTTGAGAACGGAATACAAACAGAAGTAGGTAATAAAGTAGGACAATCGAAATCATAAACTTGTTGGTAGTGTAGTCTTAATGGCGGCGAAGCCCGAATGTGGGAAATTCAGCGGTGGTTTTTGTCCTTGGACTGCATATTGCGATTTTATCGTTGTTTATTTTGCGTCCTTGGTGAAAGTTGAATTTTCCATCTATAAATTCAACAAGGTACTTCATAAATTACTATTATTAAGATTAATATAAGAAAAAGTTGTTAGCAACAAAGTAATGTGTTTAAAATGAAGTTTTTTCTTGCTTGTGGGACACTAAAGGCCAAACTGTAAACCTACGCGGTTTTTGTTTTTGGTCATAGACATTGCCACAGTGGAAGCATTAATTTCATATCATTTTGGTCACGTAATCACAAACGAAGTGTGTTTTCAAATGGGTATCCTACATTTATTTGTTGATTGATAGTTTTGTTAAATATTATTTATTTGCACTTCAAATGTGATGTTCTTGTCGATTTGTGTCTGCTAATTTGTGACTTTGAGTCTTAAGCAAACAATTACCAGATTAACACCCACAAAGGACATTCTCCTCACACGTTGAATTTAAATTTGAATACAAATTAGTTGAGGGGAGACCTCCAAATATAAAATAAAAAACTGCAAAGTCTAAAAACAAGCCACAGCTTCCTTCCATTCAACAATGTAAATTCTTTCATTTTAAATCTTTAAAATTTTTCTCTTTTAATTACAATTAAGGCCGTTTAACTTTGTTTAATGGCTTCAAGGATGTTGCTGTACTTTAGGTGCTAATTACAAGGATTTGTTTGTAATCGCAATCAAATTATGCAATTTCTATAAATTTGACTTTGTAATTAGCTTTAGTTTATTCCAAAAAATTGCAAGAGAGTTTTTGTACTTTCAAATTCTCATTGAATGAATTTTATTAATATTTATTAGATGAGTTTGTTAAACTTTTGCATATGAATTTGTTTGTAAAACAGACTAGTTCTTGTTATTGTTTGCATCTGCAAGCCAAATTAGTCATATAACAATAACAATATATAAAACTTGTTAAATTGATAAAATAAGTTTTGAAATATTCAGCAGAAAGATAAATATGTTGTTTTAAATCTTCCTGGAATTATTTACATTTTCTCAATGTGACACTGGCTGGCGACGTGTTAGTTTAATGGCGACGACCTGCAACGACACTGCCTGCAGGAGCTAACTGTTTTAATTAACTCTGCCAATAAAACGTTAGATGCAAGATATAATAAACATATCGGTATTATCATATCTATATTTATATTTTAATGATCGACTTCACTAATCCCTAGCTCGATAAATTTCTAAAACAGTCGGAGTCTAAATAAATAACAAAAGCGTATTTCAGATGTGTTTCACCGTGTTTAGTATTTTATACAGTTTTGTTTATATTTATGTTTTTCAACAGTAAAATGTAAATTTTCTACATTTGCATTTCGCTTTGATCTCGAGTGCATGAGAATGGATTGTATGTTTCACAGTTTCACGGCGTTTAACTTCATTTAACCTCAAGTGGACAAGCGAAAATGGAAATCTGCATGAAAAGAAAATATAATTCCAAATGAACACGTTTATCGTTATTTAAATGTGGCAAAACTTGCACCTGGTGTAATAAATATTACAATAAATGTAGAATTATATCAGTATTAAATAGAGACCGACCGAAATTTAGGTTTCGGTTTCGGCCAGTTTCGGCCAAGAATTCTAGTTTCGGCTTCAGTTTCGGTTTCGGCCACACCGAAACTCACTTTTCGTAAATTGTCGTGCGTCACTCGGTTAACTTCGCGGCTAATGGCGCTCGTTACTTGCCACCTCAGTTCGCTCATAGAAACTTAAATTAATATTATATTAAGTATCAAGTGACTAAACGGGGACTTTACTCACGAGATGGATTTTGTATCAAAAAAACCTGAAAAAACCGGCGATGTGTAGGTAGTAGTAGAAAAATATGTATGTAAATTAGTTTCGGTTTTGGTTTCGGTTTCGGCCGAAACTGATTGCAGGGCCGAAATTTCGGTTTAGGCTAAAATCCAGTTTCGGTCGGACTCTAGTATTAAAGCATAAAAATTGATTTGGGGTTTGTTTTTGTTTCAGGAAGTCGCAGTAAAGTTGGAAAACCTGCGCGCCAGACATCCGCAACTTTTATACGAAAGCAAACTGTACAAGATTCTGCATGGCGGTGTAGGAATCCCACATATCAGGTTGGTGAATATTTAAATATTTATGTAATGAAAATTTTATCTGGTAATCTTATCAAACTCTTTAATTTTTAAATATGTCAATGCCACATCCATGGTTGAATTATCTAGTAATTAAACGTAGATTATTATAAAATAATCTTATCTCGTATTGTATACTTTCATGATGAAAAGTTTGGATTTTCTGCGAATTTTGCTGTTTTAAAGATTATTATAACTTATGATTTTAGTTTAGTAAGAAATCTGAAGCGTGTCTACGAATTGCTTTTACTTTTCTTTTCGCGCATTCGAGCGTGTCTCGACAACGCTAGGCAAAGCAATAAATCACAATAAATCGCGATGAATCACTTCCAAACTCAGTTTATAGACGAGAAATGAATCACAACTTATTTGCTATGCAAATATTATCCAGTTTTAGACAACTTTAATCCTTTAATTGTGTTCTAACAATAAGTCTAGTACATTTGTACGGATGCGTATTGTTGTCAATTTTAATTTAACTTGATTTCGTTATTTTTGACGTTAAAAACATGTTGAAATGAAAAGAAACTCGACGAAAAAAAATGAAAGAAAGTTTTTTTTATTCGTTTGCGCGCTTCGGCAGTTTTTGCATTTGAGTTGTGTGGTTGGTGTGCTCTCTGCTCTGAGCTGGTTGTGAGCGTTGTAGGAGAAGCTCAGAGAGGTGCAGTCGGCGTGTTGTACTCTTGTCCGTAACGATTCGAATCTGGGACACTCGATTAACAACAAACGCTACACGCCTGTAAGTTGAACGCCAAAAACCTGTGTCTGGTGTAGTTTTTGCCTGGTACGAATTGAGACAGACGCTAAAATTCAAGTGCTAAACTGTTAAATCAATATCTACTAAGCACACAAAAATATTAAAATTTTCAAAATCAAGAAAGTAGGTTTAATGTAGATTCAGAAAATTTTAACTATATTTAAAACATGCTGTATGTTACGTCGTAAATTTAGTTGTTGATGAGATCAAGGTTCGGAGTTCGTGCGTTTGTGCGTGATGCAAAGTTTTTTTTATTATTATTATTACTTGTATTTTTTGCGTTGGTTTTGGGCGCTGTGTAGATGTGAATGAATGTAGGTGGTGTTGATGTTCAGTTGTCGTTTTTTTTTTGCTTGTTGTCTTCTTACTTTTAACTTTCTACTTTAGACCGTGACTAGGTGACACTACTGGTACGCAGCGAGTTCTTTTTTTTTTTAAATTTAACTCAACAAGTCGAAAGCGCGACATCGGCAGCAGTCGCACAGAAGCTGGCAAATGCAAGGCATCAGCGAGTTTCATTCAGTAGCGACTAGATTAGATCAAGTTTAAATTATTAGAACTTTTTTCCTGTAATTTAAGGATTTTATTTTTAAACTACTTGAGATTAAAGCGAGATTTATTCATTTATAGATTGATAGTCATGGGGAAATTTATTTTATTGCGGCTTATTTATTAATTTGCAGTTTGCTCAGTTAAGTGTTAATATTTCTGGGTCATTTTTACTTTTTACAGTTAGTCACTTCTCTCTTGAACAAATTATTTGATCAATCATTATATTAAATCATTCTGAATACTTTCTAGCTGTCATTTATGATTTTTTTAAAATTCTAAATATTTTCTCGTAATTTGACTTAATTCGTTCTCGGTTTAAGTTGTAAATAAGAAAATAATCTTGTTACATTCTTGGTCTATTTGTGGTCTGCTCACTACTCTGGTGTACACATCTCAGTTATTTTTGTCTATTCTTGCCGATTCTAACAGCATGTTCATCTTTATACCTCTCCTCATCGCGCGTTTGTGATGTGTACCTCGTGCATTTATTCCTTCCGTGGACTATTGTGCAGCAAGAATTTTGTCTAGGAATGTTTCCGAGTTTCCCACGAGCTGGAGAATTACAAGCGTAGAGTGGAATAATGAAATGTAACAGTCGTAGACTTCATATACTCATAAGTAACGTATCCAACATAACCTGTAACTATAAAAAAAACGTGGTCGATCGCAAAACAAGAAATTTATTTAAGGCGTGTTAACTTAGCCCTGAAATATAAATAGATTGCACTGGCGTTGAACTAGGTTACTGCGAATGATTGACTTAAGTTTACTCATGTGAAATCGTCAAAAATATGTGAATTTAAGCGTTAATGTACAATATTTCCTCGTAATTGTTATTATTTAAGACGTGTTCAATTTTATCGATTTGCTCTTTGGATATTTGTATGCATAACGCATGCTTACCAACGGTCGATCGTCGTGCATGCGACGTGCATCACCATCGCCATCCGAGTCATCACATCCATCTACTAGTCGAGTTTTCGGGGTCACTCAACTTTGGGTTGTTCTTTTTCCCCCGGCCCGAAATAAAGCCGATGTGAGCACATTATTCGAAATTCGATTCAGTCAAACACGACTTAATTTATAAAATTTTAGAATTCAAATTGATAGTAAATAATAGCAAAAGGAAAAAAGAATTATATTGACTTAAGTCATTATAAAATGTTAGTTTTGATTTTATTCAAGTCTAATGTGTGTAGATATAATATTCATTTGGTGACTTTAGTTAAGTTAACTCATTAGTTTCCGCGACACAACGCCACGCAAGTGTTTTGTGCGTGTGTTCAATCGAGCCGAACAGGAAGTTTACCCGTCGAGCGCAACCTTGCGGTTGCGTCTTGTGTTGCCTTTCGATAGACTCGCGTTGACTCAGCCAGCTTACGACGTCTCCACGGGGCTTGCTTGCTTGAATCAAGTCTAGTCTAGTCCGCACGCTGAAGTTGATTCTCACTTCTCTTCGCGGCTTGAGTTACTTTATTATACACTGCCGGTTGGAGTTTTAGGAGTTTGTAGTTGCAAGTAAGTGACTTAAGTCAATGTATGGTGTGCCGGTGTACGGTGCACCTGAACGTTCTTGTTCTTCTTTTGTTTGAGGACTCATCGATGGCGTTCTACATTATGCGTTGGTTTGGCTTTAGTTACGACTTGACTTTAGTTAAGTCTATCCTTTATTCGGTTTGTACGAATTATGTTGAACAAATGTACAGGAAACTTGTTCGGACTTGTTTCTTGCTTGTTCCTTACTCGTTCTTGGCATGCATATGCACATCGATTGTGGATTTAATTTTAATTCTCTTCTATTCAAATAAATTTATTTCGTTTTTGCCTTATTGCCCATTTCAAATATAATATTATTTTCTAAGTGGCGAGGAAAATGTGCATCGCGTGGAAAATTTGAATATAAATAATCTCGGCGGTTGGCACGTCGTCAAATTGTGACAATATCGATTTATTTAGACATTTGCAGACGTAATTGGTGCTATAATACAGTAATATTCCAATACGAATATTTGCACACATTAAAATTACACATTTTCGGTTTATGATTTGAAATCAATAATTTTTATGGTCTTTTAAAGGTTTTATTTCAATTTTGTAACGTAAATTACACGAAACATTGAAAACTCGAAGTAGGACAAGGATCTTTGTCGTTGATCGTTATAATATTTCATTATTTCACTATATTCAATAAGTTGTGCAATATTGCGTTGTGTTTTCAGTTCCATAATGGATGTACTTGCAAATAATTAACATTGCAATATCAATGCTAAGCCGGACAGTCATTTTTATTACAATTGATTTTTATATTGTTATTGGTTCATGTCTAATTATTTCTAATAAGGCACGCGTTTTTAAAACTTTGTTCAATAGTAGTTAAGCTTGTTTGCCTCATCTACAGCTGCTTGAGTTGTTGCTTGGCACTTATTATCGCAACTGGTGTATTGTACGCTACCTCATCGCTCATCTGTCGATGAAGAAGCTAGCCCTGCTAGAAGAATCTCACATCTTGTCCTGACTGAGTGACTTTGACTTCTTCCAGCGCGTCTTCGAGTTCGCTTGTGAGCTCGCGACTCGCGGATTTACTGTTACGAACGTTTTTCGTTCCTCGCCCGATGCGAACAAAGCACGCAGGCCAAACACGTACGCAGAGAAATAAAAAAAGTTCACTTGCTTTGAAAAGTCACAAAAAGCGCGAGTTCACAAAAGTTTAGGACGTTTTTTGTTGATGTTAAACTTTTAAAGAATGAAGTAAATGATGCGCGATTCAAGATGGCGGCATGATGATACATCTCATTGTCTGAATTATATTTCACAATATCATTTTTTGATTGCATTTGCTTTGGGTGTGGAATTGGTTGTTCACTTGATTCTAAAACTAATTCTACTGTGATGTATGTAACGGTGTGTGCAAAGGTCGGTCGGCGGTACGGCGCTTCCAGAGACACTTTATAAATAACCGGGAGTGAACGCATGCAATTGCACACGCCAAACAACGGTCGATCGATTCGCTAACGATTCACCAAACGAACAGAATACTATTTTGCTGCCATCCAGAGAACCATTAGTCACTGATTTTCAAGTTTTCAACTGAAAGAGGCAGGCAAAAAATTCCAATGATTGATGTTGAAACAAACTTAGCTTAGGTTTATTCCTAGTGCACAAACAAACAATGTGTAAATTTGATAACTTTACTATTTGTTTATATGTGTTAGCGTGCAGGTTTTTATCGCTATATTTATGCGAAGTCGAATCGTGGAACTGCGCACTTTTCAATGACAGCCGAGAGCGTTTTATAGCGTTGTTTGTTGAATCGTTTTACGTTTCATTGATAATCACAATAAACACACATTAGAAAATGTTTATATGTACTTCTCTAGGAACGAATACTTACAGTTTTCAAATTGTAATTGTATATTACTTGTTTTTAGATATTATGGCCAGGAACGAGAATATAACGTGCTGGTCATGGATCTGTTGGGTCCATCCCTGGAGGACCTTTTTAACTTTTGCTCGCGTCGTTTCACCATCAAGACGGTGCTGATGCTTGCCGACCAGATGATCAGCCGCATCGAGTATGTTCACTGTAAGTCCTTCATCCATCGCGACATTAAGCCAGACAACTTCCTCATGGGCATCGGCCGCCATTGCAACAAGCTGTTTCTCATCGATTTTGGGTTGGCTAAGAAATTCAGAGATGCTCGCACTAGGTATGAAATTTAAATGATCATGCTTTGTATGGTGTTTATGACATTTTGTTTCTTTTAGAATGCACATAGCCTACCGCGAAGACAAGAATCTGACTGGCACCGCGCGCTACGCCTCCATTAATGCTCATTTGGGCATTGAGCAGTCGCGTCGCGACGATATGGAGAGTTTAGGCTACGTCCTGATGTACTTTAACCGCGGTTGTCTACCCTGGCAAGGCTTGAAAGCAGCAACAAAGAAACAGAAGTATGAGAAGATTAGCGAGAAGAAAATGTCCACTCCCGTTGAAGTTTTATGCAAAGTACGTTCGCTGGATGAATACTTAAAGGATCTGTAGAACGTTGTATATTTTTTTAGGGTTTCCCAGCCGAGTTTGCGATGTATCTGAACTACACCAGAGGTTTGCGCTTCGAAGAGGCACCAGATTATATGTATCTGCGTCAGCTGTTCCGCATCCTCTTCCGCACCCTCAACCACCAGTATGACTACACGTTTGACTGGACCATGCTGAAGCAGAAGGCCAACAATCAGACACCGCTCGGTACGTCGGCGCAGCCCCAGTCGTCGGCGGCCGTCGGCCAGCAACCCGGTTAGTAGCTAGCACCTAAAATGAGATACTATTCACGACCTTTCCGCCCCTGCTAACCGATCCTACAACTGATCCCATCTTCGCCCACACTTTACCTTTCCCCCTTATAGTCAAAAAGCATTTGACGCAACACGATTGATTAATTTATGGTTTTTATAAAACGAACTTTTCCTCCCGACTCTTTCTCTCGACATGTATACAACAACAAACATCAACAACAACCGACACGCGCGCGCCATCGATACCACCCTCGACAATCCTCGTCTCACGCGCGTAGGTGTAGAGAACAACAAACAACAATAATTACTTGTAAATCATCTTCGACAAAAAAACAGCAACTAAATTACCAAGACGAGATGTTCCAAGATTATAAGGAATTGTGGTTTTTTTTTTGGCAAAAATTTATCTCGACCCACGCCTCGAAAATATTTATTGAGATTGGCGTCGGGATGGAGTTTCTCCAAATAGCTTTTTTTTTTCGATAATGTATTATATATTATACTATTTGCGAAATGTTCTAAATGTGTGAGGGGGAGGCAATGAGACATTTGGAAATTTTTGTAAATTCTCATCGGCAGTGTGTGTGTTGGACTTTGAAGAAGAATCAAACCGACAGATGCATTGTTGTTCGTATTATAAATGTATTTATAGTTTTTTTTTTCTCACCTCTGTCAAGTACCACACACACTCCCAAAAACGAACACTCACATAAGATAGAGCATAGCCATACACGAGTAACCCACCAATTGCGATGCGCAAACAAAGAACCAAAAAAGCAGGGGCAAATAGGCGGATCGGTAATCGAGCTACACGCAATTCACGTTTGCAGTGATTCGAGACGTCGACAGAAAGCTCAACTCGGCGAAAGCGACCGTACACTCGAAGCCGCACGTTTCTTCCACGGACGTGGTCAGACCTGTTAAAGGCCATTAGAAACGCCAACAACAGAAATTGCATTCTCAAAATGTCCCACCATGCAAATCCAGAAGTTCGTCAAACAATTTCCGACCTCCAATCAACAAGATGTGTAACCACCAACCTCAACTGTTCCTCATTCCTTACTGCAATTTGTCGAGAAACTGAACGTCGCCAAAAAAATTGAAAATTGTCTACAAGTGGAATTATATATAAATTTTTGCGTGCAATATAATTCTTGTTTGAGTGTATGCGTTGTGGTTGTTTCGATTACTGATGCGTCCGCCAATGATGATTAAATCTTTAGATGATACAAAAATACGAAATACAATTAGCCGTAACGATGATTATAATTATGCCCTATTGTAAAATTATAAACGTGAATGTGTAACTACTACAACTAATATGACTGTAAATCATCCATCATGTCCACCATCGTTCATTCGACATTCATATAACATTCACAACTTCTTATTTCTTCTGTTGTGTTTTTATTTTCTTGATTTAATCATTTACTACTTTGGTTGTTGCGAAATGGTGTGTGTTAATTTTCTACAAAGATATGTATGATATGTGACACAACTTGACTTCAAGTCTGTTCATCATGTCTAATTAACACTCATTTTACGATTTTGTTTCTTGTAATTTCACGCGCGCGCACACACACCAAGTCTCACACATTATAATTTCTATTTATTGCTTGTTTCGTCGGGTCTCTTTTGTTTTAAGTTGTGTTTGTTTTGTGTTTTGCACATTTGATTATTAACATGATCGTTTCATATTTTTTAGGCGCTCGCTAACATAATGCCATCGGATCCACCCACCCCCACAACGGTTCACATTTAATTCGCTAATCAAAATACTCCACCAAAAATAATATAATCAGACAAAAAAAACAAACAAACGACAAAAGCAACTACAACAAATATAATTAATAGTGAATACGTGTAAACAATTTCCACCACTTCATCAAATTAAAACCAATCAAATCATTTCGACTAGGGTTAAAATTCAACACTTTAGAGTTCGATCGAATTAGCTGTTTTATTAAAATATGTATAGACACACACTTACTATTAAAGCTAATACGAGTAACGTGAAACAACAATTAATAAATTATAAACGTGAAGAAATGAGATTTATATATATATTACATATTAATGCTAAGGAAACTAAACGGAATAATTGATGAAACAAATATTGTATTAGCGGTACGGATACGAAATATGCGCATGTGCAACCGTGCTAAAAACTGAGCGTTTGCACACGTGTTGCATATTTTAAACGTTTAAGTCCATTTTTATATATAAAATAGTCACAACATGAATACTAGACATGTGTAACTGTTACACACTCTAGCGTACGATGTGAGTTAGTCCAACAATAATAATTGCGAGCGGATGTGAATTGCACCACTGTTGTCGAGCGTTGAAGCGAGCGTAAGGGTTTAAGTAATCTAGTATAACTTTAATTTAACAATTATAAAATTATAATTTAAAATAGTTTGTTATTGAATTTAATGCTTAGGTTTTAATTACATGTAAAACACAATTATTGTAAATTACTGATAGAGATGACTTACGACGACAACAACAAAGCAAAATTGGCGTCTCAATATAATTTTTTCATCTCTGATCAAAAGAAACAAATTTCAAAGTGTGTAATTGTAATTAATGTATGGCGTGAGTGCGTGTGGATGATGATAGGGTGAATCTTTCCGTCGCCGGACGTCGACAAGATGGCTGCCGAGTGGGTTCCGTTTGCGAAGCGAATTCGTGCGATTGCAAGTCTGGCTGTACTATTTAATATTAATAAACACTATTAATATGATAACTAATTAAAAAACTATTGCATTACGATGATGATAATGCGAAATATGCATACAATTTAACTTTAATTCTTACACGAAATGTACATCCACAATGATGATGGATTTGATTGTTTCTGGCTGCATGTGTAGCAAAACATAAGACGATGAAAAACAAAAGAAAATGTGCAAAAAAAAATTAAAACGCAAAGAAAAACAGTAAACGACAAACGAAAAATCGACAAAAAGAAACAAATTATCAATTATATAAATATATTTAAATTTAAGTGAAGAGATGAGAGTGTTGTCCCGTTTTTTCTTCATTTCTTCATGAAGATGATTTAGTTTACGTTTGTCTATTTTTTACGTGTAAGGGTCGAATGCTACGGCCATGTTTTTTTCGATTTCAACGGACACGATACCTACCTGATTATGTCGTTAGTTGATTTCACAATGATGCTGAGTCGATTTATTCTCACAATTTGAATTGATTAACGATTACATGTATTATAACTACTTGTGTATCTATTATTACGTAACACCCATATCCTTTTCATAGACTCACCACTGTCTTTTTAAAAATTGTTTGATAATGTTACGCCGGATGCAAGCGTTGTTTTCAGTTGAAGTACATGGTTAGTTTTGTTTTCCATCATATTATTAAATTCAGATAAAATACAATATCATAATTGAACTTGCTTTTGTTTGTGATTCTTTTATATTTAGGAGTTTACAGCTTTGCTTCATTCGCGTTAGTAAACTACATTTTAAAATCACATCTCGGTACATTAGTTATTTTGTTCACGTATCATGTTTGAGTTGTTTTATTTTTATATAAAATGGTTTCTTGAAATATTTTTAGGTGGCGCAGCGATGCACTTGTTTACCTTAAAATAGTCACGCGATTGAAGATTACCTGAACAGTCCGTCGCTCCTATACCGGCACGCGTTTCTCATTTTCTGCTGAGAGCCACGTTCTTATTAAATTCAATAAATCGCGTTGTTTAATTGACTACCGGCAATATTTACTTTTGTTATAATTTATAGTGTGTGATTAAGTCTTCTATTGTGCTAATTTAGTGTGTTGTGTGTTTACGCGTGTGTTGATCAGTGAGTTGCTGTCGGATGACGATATCATGAAATTGCCAATATGGATTGAAATTAGTTCTCACTCAATTTTGGAATTTAAAGCAGTCTGAAGTCCGATAGTAAGTAGATACATCTCAATATTATGTAAAATGTTCTTGCTAATCTCCTGTTTCCTATTTATTGCAACATCTATTGCTTTTGATTTACCGTGTTTGGTGCACTGGTAAGTAAATAATCGTGATACCGATGTAAATTTTGCATGTGGGGACTATGCAGGTCGTAAACTTGTTTAAAATAACGTTATGTATTTCGTAGATATTGAAATTTCCAGGTTTGAAGTTGTACTGTATTTAGTTTGTTAAAAACGAAATGTTAGGGCACGAGGCGATCTTGATGCCGTAATCCAGCATCATCGCCAAATTTCGCCCCAACTGCTTTGCGGCGGCCAAAGTTAATCATTTTTTCCGAATTTTTTAAAACATTGTAGAAACCGGGTAATATTTAAGAAATCCTTCATGATAGTTTATTTTTTCCTTCGGATTCTATTAGCGCTAGAGTTGAATGGATGTCACTTTTACCGTATCCCTTATACGGTGTCCGGAATACGAGTCACTTCTACCGCTATCTTCATACGGTGCCCCGAACACGAGTCACTTTTACCGGTACCCTCGTATGGTGCTCCGAATGGGAGTCACTTTTACCGCTAGTTTCGTATGGGGCCCTGAATAAGAGTCTCTTTTACCGAGACTCTCGTAACGTGATTGCAGATTATAACATTTCCGAAAATTCTGTATAGAAGAAGATAATAAAATATATCAACTACGTGAAGTAAAAATTCAAAAATAGTCGCTAAAACTGCCTGCGAGACTGCCTTTTCATTTAGACTGCATTCATTTCTGGATTTTAGGATAGATTGCTCGTACGAATAAGAAAGTACGAAAAATCATATCTTTTCATTGCATTAGACCAGTGGTTCCTAACCTTTTCAATGTCACTACCCCTGTGAACAAGTATGGGAATTGAGTTTACCCTTAGCTAATTTAAACCTCTTCGCACGGAAGTAAAAAACCGCAAAATCCATTGCGTAGTTTCAAAGATTTAAGCATACAAAGGGACAGACAGAGAAAGCGACTTTCCTTCTCCAAACAAAAACATCAACCGGTCAATATTGTTGGCGCGGCGGGTATGTCACAAATTACCACAGATTACTAAATAAGTCATGCGAAGTTTATATATGCGTTCTGAAATTTCACACATAGATGGCGTGACAACGGGAAACGGGTTTTATTTTTATCAATCTTTCCGAGATATTTTCCTAATATTTTTTTTCGTAATAACCTTCTACAGAGTATTAGAAAACTACAAAAAAAATCAGCCAAATCGGTCTAGCCGTTTTCATGTTATGGCGTGACATCGGGAAACGGGTTTCATTTTTATATATTAAGATTGTCAAAATATATATAGACTAGCGACCCGCCCCGGCTTCGCACGGAAGTAAAACCGCATCAAAATCCGTTGCGTAGTTTCAAAGATTTAAGCATACAAAAGGACGGACAGAAAAAGCGACTTTATTTTATACTATGTAGTGATTATTATGACCAATTATCAATATATTAAAATTGCGACTATAATTTGAGATTTAAACTATCCTCTCTCTCAAGTTGGATCGAACTGCTCATGGTGTGCGAATTTTATTATAATCGGTTAAGTGGTTTAGGAGTCCATTGAGGACAAACATTGTGACACGAGATTTATATATATTAAGATAAATAGCGCCGTGCTACCGTTTACCGTACTATTATTTTGTTCATTGCTATTTTAATACTATTTCGTGCCATCCCGTGTTACCCTCCTAGAATTTCCGTTTTACCCCTGCGGGGTAACCATTGCATTATACTGTATGCACAACATGCATTGTTCATAGTTGTCCCCTTCGACTCTTATCGGGGTATGTGTACAAACAACTTTTTTTTCGCTTTGCAGCGCGTCCGGCGAGCTCAGAATTGTTCATTGCTATTTCTTACTTAGTCGATAGTACGCTGCGGCGTGGTGTGCACGCGATCTCTTGCGCGGCGGTCTTCGTGGTGACTTATTGCGTTTCTTGTGATTTTAAGTCTGTAGTTGAATTAGAATCGGTCAGCAAAGATAAGATTTAGAATCAACGGACAAGTGTCGTATATAGTTAATGCGTTAACTATATAAGTTAGCACGGTTTTAATAGATACGCACGTGTTTGCCGTCGGCTGCCGGATATCTTCCGTCGGCTAAAAATTCTAAGTAGTTTTGTTTTGTATATTCATTTAATAGTTAATTTAAATCAAGATCTTTCGTGCCCCGTGTGGAATATTTTACCTTTAGTTTAGGTAAGAAAGTATTAAATACTATATACTACAGCCAAATGTGAATTCAAAACATGATATGAAAAAACGAGCAGTGAAATAAGTAAACACTCTGAAAATAAGTAGGAATAGTTATCACATGGTCGTTGTAAAGCAAGTTTTGCAATATTGTCGCGTTTCGTCACGTTTTCGTGCCTGATTGTTTCTTTTGTACTTAATTCTATCTGATTTTACGTGATTGCTAATTTGTGTGCTTAGGAAATCTTAATTTAATATTTCTTTAAAAGATGTTTTTATCCCCGCAGCTATCAGCTCTTCTAGATAAACAATAGGAAATGGGTAATAAAGCATGCACTTTTGATTTTCTCCCTATTGCCCAGTGAAAAATTAGCAGTCTTTCTGGCTTTGGGGTAATTTCCTTTCTAAATTGATGATTTTCTTTTGATAACACCCTGTAAATACGTTTTCATTCATGTCATGCGAAAAGATTCTCGTCGCGCTGTCGCAGCAGCACATTTTAGTTTAGTTCTTATCACAGGTACCGTGTATATTGCAATTCGTGCATAAGGTCGCGTGCCAGCGTCGCGCTGCCGTCTTTGCGCATCTATTGCTATTCGCGCATAAGGTCGCGTGGAATCGACGCGCTGGATTTGCGCATCTATTGCTTTTACCTGCCGGGTTTATGCAGCAGGCCCAGACTATTATTGTGAACTGTCGCATCTTTGCGTGCGCAGTTTCAGCATGCTCTATTGACGAATTGCAACTAGTCTCGTGCCGGTCTCTAGCGTATCCAGACGTATATCGCGCTTCGCGTTTTGTTTTATCAGGCTTCTATTTGCAAAGTTTGCATTATATTCGGTCATCAATCGACTTAGCCGTAATATGCATCAACAGTGGTTTCTTAATAAGTAATTGTACATTTAGTGTGCATGAATGTCTTTTTTTGTTTGCTTTTGATGTTTATATTTCAAATCAATTATTTTGGTTATTGTGGGACGTGGTCGGTCGCTAGAAACTAAGTTCGGAATAGTTTTTTTTTCCAGATGCGGAATTTAATTCTTTATTTCTCTATATCGAAATTTATTGCGAAGAAATTCCGTAACGCGAGTTATATTGATAGTTGTGTGTATACGCACTAGTACTCGTTGCACTAGGAATTGTAGTTTTTTTTATTATAACACGCGAACGCGGTCCTAAACTAAGTTCGGAATAATTTTCCCCGATGAGGAATTTAATTTTTTATTTCCCTATCTCGAAATTTATTGCAAAGAAATTCGGTAACGCGAGTTATATTGATAGTTGTGTGCATACGCACTAGTACTCGTTGCGCTAGGAATTGAGTTTTTTATTATAACACGCGAACGCGGTCTTAAACTAAGTTCGGAGTAATTTTCCCCGATGCGGAATTTAATTATTTATTTCCCTATATCGAAATTTATTGCGAAGAAATTCGGTAAAGCGAGTTACATTGCTAGTGGTGTGTATACGCACTAGTACACTTTGCGCTAGGAATTGTAGTTTTGTTATTATAACACGCAAACGCGGTCTTAAACTAAATTCGGAATAATTTTCCCAGATGCAAAATGTAATTCTTTTTTTCTTTGTATCGAAATTTATTGCGGGAAAATTCCGTAACGCAAGTTATATTGATAGTTGTGTGTAAACGCACTAGTACTCGTTGCGCTAAGAATTATATTTATTTTTATTTTAACACACGAACGCTGTCTTAAACTAAGTTCGGAGTAATCTTCCCCGATGCGGAATTTAATTCTTTATTTCCCTATATCGAAATTTATTGCGAAGAAATTCGGTAAAGCGATTTATATTGATAGTGGTGTGTATACGCACTAGTACTCGTTGCGCTAGGAATTGTAGTTTTGATATTATAACACGCGAACGCTGTCTTAAACTAAATCCGGAATAACTTTCCCAGATGCAAAATTTAATTCTTTTTTTCTTTGTATCAAAATTTATTGCGGGAAAATTTCGTAAGGCAAGTTATATTGATAGTTATGTGTAAACGCACTAGTACTCGTTGCGCTAGGAATTGTAGTTTTTTATTATAACACGCGAACGCGGTCTTAAACTAAGTTCGGAATAATTTTCCCAGATGCGGAATTTAATTCTTTATTTCCCTATATCGAAATTTATTGCGAAGAAATTAGGTAAGGCGAGTTATATTGATGGTTGTGTGTATACGCACTAGTACTCGTTGCGCATGGAATTGTAGTTTTTTTTTATTATAACACGCGAACGCGGTCTTAAACTAAATTCGGAATAATTTTCCCTGATGCAGAATTTAATTCTTTATTTCCCTTATCGAAATTTATGGCGAGAAAATTCCGTAAGGCGAGTTATATTGATAGTTGTATGTATACGCACTAGTATTCGTTGCGCTAGGAATTGTAGTTTTTTTATTATAACACGCGAACGCGGTCTTAAACTAAATTCGGAATAATTTTCCCAGATGCAGAATTTAATTCTTTATTTTCCTGTATTGAAATTTAACACCCTGTATATTTGTGTTCCTAAATATCCTATCAAAAACTGGTGACATTTAGTGTTTCCTAATATTTTCCCTCTTGAACTTGGCATTTTCTTTTGTGATGTAGTAATTTCTTTTTTGTAACACCCTGTATATTTGTTTTCCTTGTTGTCCGTGAAAATTTAGCTTTACCTGTTGTTTTCAGGTTTTTCATCTTTGCACTTTGAATTTTCTATTTGTATCACCCTGTATATTAGTTTGTACTGTATAGAGTTGTTTGTTTGCACTTTAAATTTTCTTTTGTAACTCCCTGTATATTTGTTCCCATTTTCACTCACGTAGAAAATGGTCTATTCCCTTATTCCCTCATTTCTTTATCCCGCTAGTTCTTTGCGAAGTGCAACTTGCTGGCATGTGCGCGGCTATGCAGGTTGTAAGTCCCGGCTCAATATGGCATGTATTTTGTTGACTTGTAAAATCTAAACTTGTATTCTATTGTTAATAAAGAAATTGTAAGATATATTGACTTCTTTGATTTGTGTGTACCCCTTCTATCATTTCAGGAATAATTCCCTCTCTCAGGAGATAATCCCCACTATAAGAATTGTTAAGGTATCCTGTATGATTTGTGTACTCCTTATTTCATTTCAGGTACAGGTCAGAACATGTAAGATTATTTTTAAGTGTCGCCTCTCTTGAGACGACTTAAAACTTCGAAATATTTGAACAAGACCTTATAAGGATTGTCCTTATAAGGAGTTCCCTCTCTCTGGGGGTGATCCCCCACTATAAAAATTGTTGATATGCCTGATAATTCCGGGGATGAAGCGCAGAGGCATCGTAGCTGTAGGATGGGCCGGGAGCATTGGACGGATCGAAGCAGTGTGCTGCCTTATAACGACACGCCGCCAAAAAATTTAAAAATTCCGGCACCCCCATTCTCTTTTCTTCCTGTACTCTCTCTTCTCTTCTTACTTCTCCTATTCTCTCCTGCTGCTTCTCTACTTACTTGCTTGCTGCTCTTCCACCACCTTCTTTCTACTTATTCCTATTGTTGCTCCGTCCGTACTCGGCTCTTCAACTTATTTGTGTGGTATGCAACCCACATTTCTTAAATGTCTGATTATTTAATAAAACTGCCATCCGCCGCTGAGATTCGAACCATGAACCACGAATTTCTAGCATGCTAGCATATACACATGCCACCTGAGCCACCGGGCTCTCATATCAAAACTTATTCGTTTCAGGTATAAATGGTGTTGTTTTTATCACCTTTTTAAAAACAACAACATTTATATACCTGTTATTTGCATTTCAAGCACATGCAATCAAATATGATCTTTGAATCTAATATAGAAAACGTTAAATAGGAAGTAAAGAAACAAATATACTAGTACATGTAATATTAAAAGTATAGTTTATTGCAACTCATACCATCACAAAAATACATGTTAAAATTTAAAGTTATTTGTTAAAATAATTAAAAGTGTTGAAATAATTTTAAGTATTTTCAGAGTATTTAGTTATTAGACTGTTTCCTCCTTAACGTCTCATGAATCCATTTCGTCCATAAAACATCTTCACTAAATGTTTAATTCCTAGAATGTTTCGGCCTTGCGTGCGCGGTTGATATATTTCACACAGGGTACAAACAATAACACTACGCAAATAAAACCACTGAGACTTGTAAGCCGTCGTAAGATATTCGACGGCCGACGGCAAAAACGTGCGCACATTGGAAAACCACACAATTCTATCTTCCACGCGCGATAATTCATCAACTGTACGTCGCACTAGTCCGTTAATTCTAAATCTTATCTTTGCAGACCGATTCTATTTCAACTACCGACTTAAAAACCCAAGAAACGCGGAAATACGTCATCTCAGTTACTGAAGATGCCTTCGTGGCGAGACATGTTTTACTCCCAAGGTATAGACACATTTGATATTCCGCATTTCGTGTAGGTAAGTATTCCATTCGCCGACGGCTAAACGCACTCGCGACACACTAAATTCTTAAATTACAGGTGCCATGAATAATTACCACAGCACATATTAGAATTGCCATGATTTGCCATCAATTGCGATTCAAATATTAAGTGATCTATTTCTTACAAGGAACGCGCGCCAGCAACCCGAAGGCTGGAACCAAACTGAAGCAGACTGTGCCGGACCACATGATACTGCAGTAATGTCAACCAGTCAAAACATAGTGTTTTAATGACTTTTTGTTCTCCTGCCATTGTTTTAAACATTTTAAAACTAGGAAATAAGAACGTTGAGATGATGTTGTTATGGTTATAAAAAGGTAAAATAGATTTCCAAAAAGAAAAAAAACGTATATTACAACTCCTTATGTACAAAAGCTAAAGTATATCTAAGTCCTTACGAATTACGCATAAAATTAAAAATACAAACGCACAAAAAATCGTAAACGTAAATAACACATGAAAAAGAGTAGTAACTCTAAGAACAGAATATGATTAGATAACATGTTAGTTTCACTATTGTAGAATGTTGCTTGCTCCCGCTCCAATTGCATTGCTACCAAATTGTTTCTCGGTTAAAAGTAAGTCATCAACAACCAATTTTTACATTCGAAATGTACAAAATTAGATTATTCTATTTAACTATTGCTACCATTTCTATTGTAGGCGCCTCCTTTTCAGTGTAGTGTTCAAGTGTAATAATTCAGTGTAACAAACGTACAATAATTGATTTATTGTGCAAAATCTTTTTACAGTGATTTTTGGCTTGTCGGTTAACAACTTTGAAGTGTTTCTTTGTCTTATTTATATATTCTGACATGACTTCTTTGCAAGATGTGTTTTGCTATAAACCAAATGTGTAGCAACCACTTGTTTGTATGGACTAGGAACAATCAAATCAGTCTGAATCAGTTACAAGTTTGGCTACAAAGTTCCATCCTACAATCATTCCTACAGAGTTTGCATCCCATCGCCGATGCAACTCTCCGAAAATTCCTGTTAAATTACTAAGCTTACGTTACGATTACAATTAACTTTGTGTTTGTTTCAACTTTGCGTTTCAGGCGTGCGTTGTGTAATGACAACTCCGTACATTTGCAATATAACGGCGTCGCGCATACGCAAATGAAGATGGGAAGTTAGAAATTAAAAATAAACAATAACTCTAGGCAAAATTAAAGAAAGAAAACAATAACTAACCTACCAGCACTAAATGTAAGTTACAGAGTAGTATGCGTTCCACTAAATCTACTAATAGTAATATTCAAAAATACAATATGTACATTTCTTTTTGTTTTCATTAACATTTGCATCGCGGTGCCTTGCTGTGATCAATACAAAGAGAAGATCATGCTACTTCAGGCGCACTCTACATGTTTCGCAATCTTGCTTGAAACTTCAAACCAGTTATGTATTAAAACCTACCGATCTATTAAAAACCGACTTCATCAAATCCAGCCTGCCTACCTACAATTATGAGGTAAGTGCGCACAACCATTATTGTTGCGACAATGTTAAAATTATCATAGAGAGATATAAATGAAAACGCGTGTCGTGTGCTAGAGGCGTGGCATAAATATCAACAAATAGTAGGAAAATAAGCCGCATCACAAATCAAATCATTACATTGTACAACAACACAAAATCAAATTGAAAGAGCATGTTTGCACAACGCATAAACTAAGAGTTGGCTATTTTAACTAGTTCAAGTGCATGGACGTAAGTGTACATCGCGGAAAGAAAATCAACAACATGCTTGATGAATAACATGGGCGTAGACATCAAGTGACTATAAAAGAAGACGGGCAGGGTAAGAATTGTGCGCGTGCCGCCCTGCCATATCACGTGCGCAACCATCCCATCAGTGCCCGTGGCCCGCCCTCATGCAATATCTAAATATATAAATAACTATGCTTTATGTTTGTGTGTTCTGTTTCGCAGATTGAGGCACCGAAGTGCACAATGTTGTAGGTGTGTGTGTGTGTGGATGGGATGTTTTACACTGCAATCCCGCCGACAGCGCCCGCCTCTGGCTCTGCAACGTCGACATACGTCGTCTGTACCTCGTCCAGTATCTCCGGCGTATGAATGTATTCGGCGAATCCGCGTTTCACTAATTCGTCATTTAAATATACAATCGACTGCAGGGAAATACAAGAAATATTATTATAAACTTTAAAATAGTAGAGTATAAAAATTATTACCTGTGGTCCAACTAAAATGTACATTAAAACTAAGGGAATCCCGTGTTCGGTATATTCTGCTATTTGCGCGAGCGCCAGGGCACCCTTTGTTACATCGGCTACCATTTTATACGCCTCATCGCACCACTGAGCGTCATCGCCTAAAAATCAAGTATGAACCTAACTGCAAAACTATCCTTTGCGTGTTAAAAAGATTGTGATACATACCACCTACAGGTCGGATATTCGCAAGATGGCATTCAGCTGCCTGGAAGGGAAGCAGGAGAAAATCGCCGCGAATTTGTTTGAGCTGATCATTGGGAATTACAGCAAAACCGCCATAATCAAGGAAGGTCACATAGGAAGTGTCCTCTTCCTCTGATGTGGATAGAATCATCGCCCGACACCACTCGCCGATTGATTCCGCCACACAAATTGTGTTTGCTATAGAAAACGTAAAATTGCATAATTGAAAGACACATTTCCATTTTAAATTAATATAAAACTTACGTTGAATTGGTTTTGGCATTGACGGTGATTCTGGATTACTGTAGCACATCATCATGTACCTGGAAAGCACTTGCAGATGCGGGTAGGACGGGTGCGTCGGCTGTTGGAGGAAGAGATGGCTGGGCGTCACCATGCAGCTCACGATGGTATCATTATTAACGCCTTCGACAAGTTTTAACTGCAAAAGAAACAATGAGCAACACAGTCAAATACTTTTAAATGTCACTTACATATATGTGATCTGTGCTAATGGGAACGCTGGACATCTGTGTTGAAACAGTCACTTGTTCCAACGTAACTTCTGGATGCTTCTTTAGTGGGAAACGCTCACGAATCATCTTCAGGGCTTTATCGATTTCACTTTGACTACCTACAAAATGAAAAACCAAAATAACATTAACACTGTTGATATAAAAGTTTTCTTGATGTTACCTTCAATAACACATAATTTGAGCTTGCCAACTGTGGGATGCTTCTTGATCACAATGTGTGAACGCGTCTTCTCCTTGATCTCGGCGACAAATGTACCGAAACGTCCGATTAGCTTGCCAACCAGTACCTGTGGTAGCGTAAACTCGTAGGTCAGTGGCATAGAGTCCCCTGCAGGGGTGCGCGACGGAGGCGTAGCTACATCACTACCTCCCTTACCACTATCACTAGAACCCTGATAAAACAAAGGAAAACTTTATAGTATGCAACCAAAATAACATGATTTCCGTCAAATTAATTGATTAGCTGTTGTCACTTAGCAAAATAAATTTAAAGGGAAGTCTTATGAACAAAATTTATTTTAGATTAATATTTAAGTGTATGTACAACTGGGGCGTCAAGAATTCAAAAAGCTCACCTCGCTGTGATTATCCGAAATGCAACTCAGCGATGGACTGGCCAACATAACATCAGCGGGGCTGTGATTAGCTGAGTCTCGCTCACTGCTCTGCCGTTCTTCGGCATGTGCATTTGCTTGTTCCTCTTTCCGGCCATTCTCGACCTTTACCTCCTCCTGGGTCTCCGACTCTTGATTGAGTTTCATGTTGCTGAGCTCTTCCTCTACCTTTTTAACAGGAGTCATCTTGCCCTTCTTCTTTTCGGCGTTAGTCTTCATCTGGTTCTTCGACTTGACTTGCGAGTCCAACTTCCCGGCTGGCATAGCGTCTTCGGGCTGCTGTACTTTTGCTTTGGCCTTTTTTGCCGGTGTGCGCGATGAGGTAGAGCTCGTCGTCGAAATGCCGTCAATCGTATCCGACCCACCAGAAAGTTTATAATGCTCCGATGAGTACGAGCGCATCGACTTCACCTTCTCAATTTCGATGTCTAAATCCTCGTCGGAGATGACAATTGGGCTGGTTCGCTGCGATCTGAGTTCGCGCGGGATGATAATATCAATGGGCGTGGATGGGGTGGAGAGAACTCGCGGGGAACGATCTGGGGAACCAAATGGAGAGGTGTTATCGGAACTACTACCTTGTGGCTGATGGTGTTGGGGAGTACCGATATTACCGCCAGACGGAGTGGCAATAGATTTCGTCGGAGTGTTTGATACTTCCTGAAGTTCACTAGTCTTATTTGAAGTAAGCTTCGTCTCAGCGATGGACGGCGAATCACCTGGGTCACTCTGTTTTACGCCTCTTTTCCTCTTGAACCAGAAGTAGGTAAGGAGCACTGCGATTGTGGGCACTGCAAACACTAGCAGCTGACGCGAATAGGATGGGGCCATTGCTTATCAGCTCCACGATTAAATCCGGATGATTCACAAATGCGATCCTGAAAGAAAAGAAACGTTGTTATTAGATGCAAATCCTCAGAAAAAGGCACTCTCAGTGTAATCCATAATAATCAACAAGTAAAAGAAATACTGTTAAAATCACGCCAGCTGCTCTGAGCGAGCGTTGAAGCGCCAATGCGCGTTTGTTTTCTGTTTTCGCTAGCGTTTTATTGCTTTCAGTATAAATATAGAATGCTTGTAATGCTCATATATTATCGCCTTGTACACACTCGCACACACACACACAATATACATGTGCTGTTGCTAACGCTTTTCAGTTGTATTTCCATCACTTGACTTCAGTGAAGTTTAAACTTGACTTAAATCCACCAAGTGTTGATTGAACAAATGTACTACACTTAAATTAAGCGATTGTTTAGGATAAAGCATTTATGGTAACACTTGGTAGATTAATAAGATTATAATTATTTGATAAATACCTTTTTAAATATGATGGTCCGCAGAAAATATCAAGTTACATAACAATGCATCGGATTTTAATTCGTCAGCGCATTCAACTCACAATCTAAGTAAAATACTTAAGTAACATGAGACATCAGAGTCATCAAAGTAATAAACGGAATACGTAAGTAAATAAAGTCGTAAAAGTGTCCATAGTGTCGACATCACGTTTTGATCTATTTGGAAAATATTCACTTTCGATTGCTGCGCGTACTGGTGATAATGATTTGAATAATTATTACTCGTAAACCTTGAACGCACCACAAACGATAACTATTCAGTAAACTATTGAATTACGTTTGATACCGATAGTGTATTTGGCCTGTTCTTGTGTACTTGGTTGCCTATAAGACTGTTTCAGGTTATTTGCAAGTTTATGTTCATATCGATATTTTACCCGCGACCTCGACTCGATAGTGTTTAATAAAAATGTAATACATTTTTACTCTCTTGTTCTAGACATAGTATGTGTCAATTCTATACATAAGATTTGCAATATTATTTCAAAAAATGAATTATATAAAATTGCTGATAATGCACTTCAGCGCGCCATCTCGGATTCAACTAAATAACTATAACTATGATTGAATCTCAATGCCAATTTTTATCCTATAGAAAAGGGCTGTCTTTAAGGTTTTCCCGGCAATTATTCGAATATTTATCGCCGTAAAAACCATCCTTGGACTTTAACAAACATTTAAAAAAAAGAATTTGCTAAATTAGTCTAGGCGTTGTTGCGTTATGCGCGTACCAACAGATTTTGCGATTCATTTTTATATTATCGATAGATAATTTAGCATAACACCCCAAATGTATTAATATTTTAATCAAAGAGGGTGAAAACTACCAAAAATTCTACTATACACACAGGAAATTCAATGAATCAAGTGAGAATGGTACAAAAAGCAAAGATTTATAAACATTTACAGGTAAGTGTTCAACAACAGAGTATGCGGCTGTAACACATCTTAAATCCACCTCAATAAGACAGGTATTCGAGAATCCCGTAACAAATTCAATTGAATACAATCAGCAATAATATTCCTTACTCATTTTTAACAGAAGTATAATATATACAGGGACAATATTAAATATTCCCAAAATTCAATTTTCAATATTTTAAATATTCAAAACGCAAACGTAATTCTTCTTCTCATTCCAGACTAATTCGCTACTTAAAGGGACTTAAAGCACCCTTGGAAAATAGATAATACTTCGTATTCGTATAATTGCACGTGCTTGAACATGTCGGACGTCGTTTAAATGTTTAAACTTTTTTTTAACTCTTAACATATCAACATATCTAAATATTTTTTATCATCTCGTGCGCAAAACTAAAAAAGACAACAAAGAAATTAGAATTATCCTAATTGTGAGTGGAAGTAAATGCATTCCATAGTTTCTGCCATTATTCCAGTCGCGGTTCGAAGTTTCAACGGTAAACACACCTCATAACCTCTAAAAACCATTTCGCTTAACGTTAACCTAATCTGTGATTGACACATCATCAGTCAGCTAATCAACAACTTTTATATAGTATATCAATATTGTAAATGCGATAACGTGCGTGGATGAATCGACGGTTAGTCACAACAAGTCATTGACTGCAAATATTGACTCGATATTTTAAATCTACCGCTGGGACGCATCAGTCTTCTCTTTCTCAGCGCGCTCCTTTTCCTTCTTGAGCCGTCGACGCAGCTTCACCTCCTCCTCCATGAAGTCCTCCTCGGTGAGATTCAGACGGTTCACATGCGCGATTAAGTATTCCTCTTCGAGAATCTCCTGCGGTGGCGACCGCAGGACGTTCAGTGTGAGACACAAATCACCGCATTGTTTCCTCGCACGCGCTTGTCCCAAACACCCGATGAGAATGACGAGCGCGACTTTGAACAGCACCTTGATGCCTTCACAGAGGAAAACGTCCCAGACGCGGAGCAATGAGGACCATGGTAAAGTGCGTGTAAATGCGCAGAGAAACCATTCGGTGCAGTAGAACATTGGTTCCGCACCGACTTTCTTTAAGTGTTTGTAGGCAGGTGTACAAAGTCGTTTTAACAACGCCTAAAATAGCATTAATTAATTATCACCAAAAATTAGATAATATGATTTAAATTTTACCTGTAACATAAGTCCATCATGCTGGACAGTGTCCATTGAAGGTAAATAGTAGTTAGCTAAGTATTTCTCGCAGATGCTAACAAGACACCAAAATGCTTGCTCGGCAGGCATATGCATCAACAGGAAAGCTGCAACTGGGCCTTGTGCTTGGCAATAACCCACTTCAGGGTTGTAGACTACATATGCACGTAAAACATTTTCTAATTCCCTTTGTCTATATGAACATAAAATTGGAAATGCAAAAAATTATAATTTATTTAATTATTTATGTAATTATAGTATACTAACCCTGGTTTATCTTCTGAACAAAACATCTCATGGAAAGGAAACTGTCGATGAAGATCTTTCTTGATGTCATCCATTGCTTTTGCTTCAGCTTCCTGTGATAAACACTTTTGATAGACACCGTTAAATTTTATCCGTAACATTTCACCGCCGCAGAGATGGGCCCATGCGCGTGCTCTTACCGACATTGGTATACCTGTTATAAATAATTTAAATTTATTTAAATTTCGTTTTTGTTTTTTCGGTGTGATTATTACCTTTGCGACATCGTTCACGTATTTTTTTGTATTGTTTATCCATATAAAAGTCGTAGTTCTTAAGCATCGACAGCCACTTGCGCTCGCGTCGAAGAACCACCTCGGGCGGGGGGCCGCCGCCCTTCTCGGCGGTGTATTGTGCGCCGCCGATGAAGCCATACCGATCCGGCACGGTGGAAACCACGCTTCCGCCAAATTGTGTGCTGGTATCAGAAGTTACAGAGCCGTCGTCGTCGCCGGCGGCGGCGGGCGTTGATGCCGCCATCGTCGGATGAGGAGGCGGGTGTTGCGCTAGGAAGCGAGGGACTCGCAATATGCGCGACAATAACTCGACATCTTCGCCGTGTGGGTAGAAAAAATTAACTGTTTAATTACTCAATAGTTTTAGTAATGCAGTCGGCGGTGGTAATGCGGGGGCGGCAAACGGCGGAGTAAACATTCGCGACGTCACCGTATCAACAAGCAGGCGAGCGGGTTGACTAACTTCGTGTTTTTATGGGAGAATCATTTCTGACAGCAGTGATAATTTGACAGCGTTTGACAGAAACCATATGAAGACTACAAATTATTGCAAAATTTACCTATTTTAATAATTATAAACATTTTAATCAATTAAATAAGTAGTAAATGTATAATTTAAAAGTAAAAAGTAATTTAGTATTTTTTTTACAATCTTAATAAACAATAACTTCTTATTTAAAATGTAGGCAAACACAAACACTTTATACTAAGTGTATTGTTATGATCACATTTTCCCAATTAAAACATTTTATAGTTAATTTTAATGTAAAGAAAAACTTAAATATTATATTAATATTACTTATTATTAATTATTGTACTATTTATAGTTAATTTACGCTATTTATATGTATATTTAAGTTTTCTTATGGTTAAAAATATTAAATATTATTGCAACACCTGGTATATTACTTGTCAGTGCGTCGAAGGGTATTCTCAAGGTCAAAAATGACAATATGAATCTATTTCGTATTTTGCATGGAATAAATTAAAAATAACTCAACTGCACCTCTTGCATATCCGATTTCAACGAAAATTCTAATGTGCGTTTAGTGCCGGAGAATGTCTGACTTGGTGTCCAAGTGTGTTCTGCGGCTGGAGGTTGACGCTAATGGTAACATTCAAAATAAAAAAACAAAATTTACATTATAAATAAATTTTCCTAGTTGAAGGAGCTGAATCAATGGATCGTGCTGAAACAACCACCCGAGGTCAACGCACACCGCAAGAAATTAGTGTCGAGACGTTTCCCAGTAAGCTAGAAACACCTAGAGAAGACTGGGGACTAGTGCCAGTGCACAGCAGACAGGCAACAGTTTCAGAAAGTGATGTTGTAACTGAAGAGCGATGTGAGATTGGTTTCTTTAGTGGCAATCCATTTGTTGAGATCACAAAGGGAATACTACATCTGTATAAGGAAGAGTAAGTATTTTACCTTGCATGTTATTATGAAAATATTGATTATTTGTTTGTTTTATAGTGTATTGAGTAGCAAAGATGAAGCATTGACTTTGTGTTTATTGGGAGTTCCAAACTCTATGACCTGCCATGATCTACTGGGTTTTACAGCACCATGCCACTCTGAGATTTCGCACATTCGCGTGTTGAGAGATAATCTCCCAAATCAATATATGGCATTACTAACGTACGTTTTTTTCTAGTAATAAATTAATTAAATTTAAAAAATTGTTTTCTTCAGGTTCCGGACACATTCATCTGCTAGAGAATTTTATGAAACCTTCAATGGCGCTCCATTCAACAGTCTGGAACCGGAAATTCTTTGCAGGGCTGTGTGGGTATCACGAGTTGAGTGTGGACATGACGATATTCCGCCTCATGGACACACTGAATTACCAATTTGTCCTGTTTGTCTCGGTAATTCTTTTAATTCTTATAAATTGATGTAATTTAATCAACTGAATATTACACAGAGAGAATGGATGAGTCCGTCGACGGCGTATTGACAATCTTGTGCAATCACACTTTTCACTCAAACTGTTTGGAGCAGTGGAGTGATTCGACTTGTCCAGTGTGCAGATGTGTGCAAAGCCCCGAGCAAGCGGAAGACAGCGAATGTGAAAGGTGTGGTAAGTCCGCCCCAGCAGCGGACACTCTTTGGATTTGCCTCATCTGCGGCCATGTTGGTTGTGGGCGTTACCAAGGCGGGCATGCGGCGTCACACTATCATGAAACAGGTCATTGTTATGCGCTGCAACTGGGATCTCATCGTGTATGGGATTATAAAGGTTAAACATAACCTTAATTTAACACTAGGACATCCTAACCTGTTTAATTTAAGGCGATAACTTCGTTCATCGCTTGTTACAAAACAAAGCGGATGGTAAATTGGTCGCTAGCGAAGGACCAACACCTGATTTGGAACAAGCGCAAGAGAAAGTCGATTCGGTGCAGCTGGAGTTCACGTATTTGTTAACATCACAACTGGAGGAGCAACGCATGTATTTCGAGAATAAAATATCACAGTAATACGCAATATACACGAAAATAACACGGTTTAATAATATTCAATTGCGTGTTTTTTTCAGACTTGAATATCGGAACGCTGATGACACGGAAGCATTAACTCTAAAGATAGGCAACCTCACCGAAGAGAATCAAGCACTGCGTGATGAAGTAAAAACTTTAAAGAAGGAAAAAAGCGCAGTGGAGAAACGTCTCAATCAACAAATCAACAAGTAAGTTACTAGATATTAACTAAAATCTTCTAAATTACAAATTTTTATAGGTTTAACTCAACATTAAAAGAATTAAACGTTGAGCGTCAATTAGGTAAAGCCCTACGTGCTAACCAAGAGCAATACCATGACCGCATGGTGAAACTGGAGAAAAAACTAGAGGATTTGGAGGTTACACGCACAACACAAATAAAGAGCTTGGAGGAGCAACTGCGCGACGTTATGTTTTATCTCGAGGCGCAAAATGTAAGTATAAGAAACCAAAATAAATAAATTTTGAGGTTATGTGTTTTGTTATTTCGTTTTGTAGACAATTGAAAAATCCGATATAAAAGATGAGATCGCCGAAGGTACGATCACGATCGGAGATGCTCCACAGACAAGCAAAGGACGCCGCCGCAAGAAGAAGTAAGAAAGGATGCTAACTCTTCGGCGATCGTCACTGTTACTTACTTAACCGTTACAACACAAAACATATTTATAACTAGGTCGTATAAAAATTGAAAAAAGATTTAAAATGCAACATTTAGAGACCCATCTCTTTGATCAGGTTTCCAGCAATGACCAGTTTTTGAATCTCGGAGGTACCTTCATAGATTTCTGTGATGCGCGCGTCACGATAATGCCGCTCGGCGGGCATATCACTAACATAGCCCATACCGCCGAGAATCTGTATGCATTGATGGCTGAGAAGTGTGGCTGCCTCGGAGGCGGCGAGTTTAGCCATGGCGGCTTCTTTTACATACGGCATATGTTGATCTTTGAGCCATGCGGCGCGCCATGTGAGCAAACGGGCTGATTCCAACGCAAGCGACATATCCGCGAGTTTATTCTGAATGGTTTGCAAGCGTGTTAGAGGTTTACCGAATGCCAGGCGTTTGGAGGCGTATTCTGCGGCTAGTTCAAGTGACGCCTGCGCAATGCCCAACGCCTGGGAAGCAATGCCGATTCTACCGCCATCTAATGTCATCATTGCGATCTAACATAACAAAATACAGGTTATGTGAGGTTACTTTTTTTATTTTAAGTTATATCTTGACTTACTTTGAAACCATCACCTGGTTTGCCCAACAAGTTCTCTTTCGGTATTTTAGCGTCTTCGAACATGAGCATACACGTAGACGATCCACGAATGCCAAGTTTATCTTCTTTCTTACCAAGTGTGAGTCCTTCGACAGGCATAGGTACAATGAAGGCGGAGATACCTTTATGTTTTAGATCTTTGCTTGTCGTCGCGAATAATACACTCGCTTTGGCTTCAAATGCGTTGGTTATCCATGATTTTGACCCGTTCAGGTTGAATTGTCCGCCTACTTCAGAAGCGGTGGTTGAAGCGGCGCCAGCGTCGGATCCGTTGCCAGGTTCAGATAGGGCAAAACATCCAATCTACACAATAATATTGTTTAAGATTTCGTTATATCTTTAAAACGAAGAAAAATTATTACCTTTTTACCATCAGTGAAACCAGCGACGTTTTTCTCCTTCTGTGCGTCGGAGCCGAATTGCATGATGGGCCAGAGGTAGAGACTGTTGTGTGCGGACATGATTACACCAGCAGACGCGCATCCACGGCTTATTTCTTCCATGGCTATGGCGTAAGCTAGGTAATCTAACCCGGCACCGCCGTATTGTTCTGGGACTGTAATGCCCATTAGGCCAAGGTCGCCCATTTTTTCAATGGCCGCTGTTGGGTAGAGATGCTCACGGTCCGTCTTCGCCGCCATTGGTTTCAGTTCGTCGTCCGCAAAGGCACGGCATGTTTTCTGCAGCATGCGATGTTCCTCGCTCAACGCAGCTAAGGAGGCAATATTTGATTTGCTCCATATTCCTTAAAAATGATTAAATCGTTATTAGTACACAATTGATAATTAAATAGCCGCTGATTTAATATTTTCCGCCATTTTGAATATCGTGATTCATTTGTTTTGTTTTAATTTGTTTGTGATTAGTTTTATAGTGCGTCAAGGTTATCTTTGTTTGTTTTATTTGCTTTTTGGGTCTAGTTTATTTTTATGTTTAATCTAACCTATCTAAAAACCAATAATCTATGTTTACGAAGAACAATTTGCAAACTTACCGGTATTGGTCGTCTTGCAAAGACATTTCTGTAAATTTCTTGCAAATAACGCCATTTTGACACGAAATCTAGATCGAAACTAAAATATATTGAACTAAAAACACGACTTTAATAAATACTTAGAGATCTGAACTTTGAACACTTTTAATAACACGATAAACTGAGCCAAACACAACGTACACAACTGAGGAATTTTATTTGCTCAAAAGACGTCTCAGCTGGTGCTACATTGGGTTGCCTGCGATAAAATTAATTAACTACAGAACTTTTACACTCTATAAAATGACAATATAAAAATACAATCACACACAAGTAGTTAAAAACTTGATATTTATTAGAAGTTAAAACTAAATATAAAAATATCTGTATAATGGGTTGCATTCGTTACTTCCACATATGATTACAATGCCCAGTTTTGACATTTCTTACGTGGTTAATTCGACATTTGACAACAAAACATCCCAAGTCGACACATCGACGTGTTTGAAGCAGATAAACCTAAGAAAAGTGAAACAGCCGGCTTCTAACATGGATTTCATTAATTCCATTCCAACGCACATGGTAATTATTGTCTTGAGAAGGACTAAAAAGCAACTATGTGCAGGTTTAACAGTATATGTTATTTTTAAGGATTTTGAGGGGCAAGCTCGTGCTGAAAGGATCTCCAGGATCATTATTACATTATTTGGAATTGTTGGCTTAGTATGGGGCTATATTATACAACAATTCTCACAAACAGTATACATTCTGGGTGCTGGATTCTTACTTGCATCATTGGTAATTTTTAATATTTTATTTATATTATTTCAGGACAATTTCACTAAAAGTTTATCCAATTTAAAGATTTCATAATGTAGAGATTAATTTAACAAATTGAATATCTTTAAATTTTACTAAAAAAATAATATTTAATGTTTGTATTTGTGAAAAATGTTTTGAGGTTAAAACTGAATTGAAATTAAAATGTTTGTTTATAGTTGACAATTCCGCCATGGCCGATGTTCAGGCGTAAACCTCTTCAGTGGCAAAAAGTTAAACCAGATAATGCATCACAAAGTAAGAAAAAGAAGTGATTATAAATATTATTAACTTTGTTGTATTCCACTTTCAACATTATGCATTTATTTGCTCTATTCTTTGTTGTGCGACGGCTCAGAAATAAAAGTATTGTCTAATTTGATTTATTATTTGCTTTAATATGCAATAAACTTATCTTGATCTTACCTGTGACTCTTTTCAAATGTTTAAAACCGGCACCACTAGTTTCAAACATGTGTATATTTGGTTACCTATACATCGCTATTTCAATTTTGAAAATGAATCTTTTTAACATTCTGCAACCTTATTAAGGATAAAATGCATAAAAAATTAACAAGAAATATATATTTCAACACCATTTTATTAATATAAACTATTTTTAAGGTTTGTTAACTTGAAAACCTTGGGCACATCTACCCTAACCGTTTTAACTGGTTATAACCGTTTTTACCCAACTCGCGCCACACTTTTATATCTTGTAACGTGCGTCAGTTAAGTGCATTCACAATTGTTGTAAGACATTAATTCAACTATTAAACATAAACAATGGATTGTCATCCCAATAATATGGACAACTCCACCCAACAAAAATTAAGCAGGTTGGTTCTCAATTGTTTTTGGTTGCAAGACATTTTCTAATTACAATCTTTATAATAATTTATTAGAATGCACTGGTTAGCGAAGAAACTAATGCGGATAAATCAACTAGATATGCCACAGAGAAAAATATTGTGCCACAAGTGTAAATCATACCTGGGTACAGTTGCGTTTACACCAGGCAGGGGAAGACATTTATGCTTTGTGTGTTTTGTAACATATCCACCAGCGAAAGTCTTGGTTGCAAATGATTCTCTGGTAAAGCAGCTTGAATTTTTGGAGTATCCATGTACAAGTCCATATGAGTGCCACTTTATTGGCTCATTTGATGAAGCAACTGCCCATTCCAAAAACTGTTCACCAACATTCACTTGCACATTCTGCAATGGCATCATTGACAAAGACTATACTGTCGAACACTTCTTAGAACAACACTGCAATCAGAAATTATTTGCTTCACATGATGCTGTATTCGATAAGATTGCCATCAGTGTGCCTCTGAAAACAGACAAGATTCACGTCCTCAGATCTGGTTATACTGATTTTATTTTATTTATTAAAACTGTGAATCGTGATAAAATCAGTTTAACGGTTGTCAAATGTTATGGCATGTCTTCACCCGAATTCAACCGTTATTCACACGACAATTTTTGCATTGAATGGAAGAATAATCATAAAGCCAAAGGTAGAACCATTTCAATCGACGATTATTTCGCCGGTGCAGCAAAACCAATTGGGATACCGATAAATAGAGACAAAAAAGAGCGTTTGGAGGTGAAAATACACTTTAATAATATACAAGCAGCGAAAGAAACGACGGCAACCATTGAAGAATGTCCGATTTGTTTCGAAGTCGTTGTTTTCAAAACGCGCAAATGCAGAAATGGCCACTCAGTCTGCAGTAAGTGTCAACTGAAGATTGTCAACTGCCCGTTTTGCAGAGAACCGATGAATCTTGACATGGATGCGGATAATATGATTCCAAAACGTTCCGTTCAATGCCCAAACAAACACTGTCTTCAAGTAATGTGCGAGTCTAGAATTGCTCAGCATCTGGCTGGTAATTGCGCGTTTGAAATGTTTGATTGTCCTGAATGTCCCACCAGTATACCAAGAATGAAAGTCTTGGAACATTTGCAAAAGACACACAAGAAGTACTTCCAAGGATATGAGTTTTATATTCATTCTACTGAGGGCAGCCGCACGCATTACTTACTATTTAAGGGGAAGTTGTTTCAATTGACGATTGCTGTTGTGGGGAATGATATAGCAACACAGCGGGTTAATTTTTCAGTGAAGTTGTTGATGGAGGATACTTCCCTGTCGCGCAAATTTTTTTATGAATTGCATTTTTATAAACAGCCATCAGATGTGTTGGCTGCCCTGACGTGTAGTAATTTTTGTAAGGATACAGTGAGTTCCAGTGTGAAAGCCTCCGCGATTCCACGTGTGCTTGCAGCTAAGAAGTCTCTTGGTTTTTTTCGCATTCATATTTTTAGCGTATAATATATTCATGAGACTTGCTACTGTTTCGAAGACAAGTTAATCATGATTCACATGCTTTCTTTTCATCTTGAGGTTATTCAGACATGTTACAGTTAGTTTGTTGTTTAACTTTTTCGATATATTTAAAGCTCACTATTACTTTTTACGTTGTTTTTATTACTGTTCAGTAGTTTTTTATAAATCATGAAGTGTTTTAGTTTACTTTACTTTACAATGCTAAGGTATTTTTATTGTATGACTTCAAGTAAGTGATTGCGTTTATTTTTTATATTTTTATCTTTGTATTGCAGCATTACTTACTGTTTTTCTTTGCATTTAAAACTAATGAATCTAATGAAATGTTCAGATTTAAATTTTTTTTATTTCTAGGTTAACAGTAAACTATTTGGTGCATTCGGTCACAAAATTAAATACTCATACATCTGCCTCAATTTAATCCTATGAATCTTCCCGGTGACTGTATAAGGAATTTCATTCTCTGCGATGAACTTGATGCCCGCACGAATCTGATGCAGTTCATCCAATTGCTCATTGGCAAATCTGAGCAATTCATCTGCAGACACACAACAGCCCTTTTTAAGTACAACGATCCCTAACACTTGTTCATGGCGTTCTTCTACCGGGCATAAGCCAACAACAATAGCAAGCAAGACAGCCGGGTGTTGCTTTAAAATCTTCTCAATACTCGCCGGAGCTATTCTATAGTTATCATATTTAATCAATTCCTTGATTCGATCAACGACATGCAATCGATAGTCGTCATTCAAATAACCCAGATCACCGGTTTTGAAGAATCCTTGCGCATCCCAACAATCTTTGGAGTCCTCCTTGTAGTATCCATTTAATTGGCCAACTCCTTTAATTCGAATCTCACCAATCTGGTTCAGATCTAATGGAGTTTCATTACCAGGATCAACAATCTTAAACACACAGATAAAATTTTTGTTTTGTAACTTGCTATTACGTACTTACTCTGATGATACTACCTTTAGGGCGAGGTGTATATAGATTTGGAGGATCATAACTTCCATTATTTACAGCAACGACGCCAATTTCAGTCATTCCGTAACCAGTAATTATCGGAACGTTTTTTAGTTTCTCTTTTAGAGTATTATGATACACTGTTGGTAATGTTCCAGAAAGTATCACCACTGCCTTAAGATGTGGTAATGAATGTTCCAAGTATTGAGAACAAGGCCCATGAATATGTGATAAGAAAACAAAATTAATCTGAAACATATATTATTAAACCATTTTTCTAAACTAAATATTATTCGTAGGTACTTCATATTTATCCAGAGTGTTCCAAACTGTTTCAGCATTGAATTTTCGAAACATTACTTTGGTGAAACCAAAGTAAAAGCAGGTAACAATATAATTGAAGCCTGAAATCCAAAAAAGTGATGCAAAGCCAAGAATTCTTACACGTGGCAAGTCAAATTTGGTAAATGTGCTATAATTTAGCCCAAAATCAGTCAACAATGCATTATGACTCAAACAAGACGCTTTTGGTAACCCTGTTGTTCCACTACTGAATAGAATAGAAGCAATTGTACTCGAATCTTTCACGTAAATAGGTTCAAAAGATTCTATTTCTTCTGTGGTGTACTTGCTGCAAATATTTGGTGCATTTTCCATTGAATCATGTTTGTATAATGGCACTATCTTTGTTTTATAGGTGCAGTTCTTGATCGCATTCACAATCCGATCAATGGATTCTTCACAAACAAAGATCAGTTTAGGTTCTACCAAATCCAACAGGTCTTTGGTATACTCAGCTGAAAATCTTGGATCAGTTGCAGCAAGAATGGCCCCAGTGAAGAGTGAAGCAAAAAGCACCGCTGAACTGTTTAGTGTGTTTTCAGAACACATTGAGATTTTATCGCCAGGTTTAATGTTTTGTTCTCTCATGTACAATGCGAGTTTTATGCATTTGTTTAAGGACGTTTCGAAGGATTCTTCTAATCCTGTTTCACCTTCAATCTGAATACATGTTGTTATTTTATGTTTCTACACACGATTAAAATGAAAATTAAATTGTTTAACCTGGGATACGAGGCCGGCTGCAGCATGTTTTTTCATATTCTCGAAGATGGCTTTTCCCATTCCGCCTGGTGGACAGGTGAAGGGAACTCCGCCTGTGTGTAATTCCTTGGTTTCGTTGTTGAACACATATTGGTCTGAAAAATAAACTAATTTTAATATATGTTTATAGAAAAACAGGAGTATTGTATACTCTGCATTGTAATTATTTTTTATTTTAGGCCACTGTAACAAATGAGGGATGTTACCAGCTTATATAGTATAAAAGTTACGATGTTTTCTAATGATAACGCGAAATGATAGTTTTTTTAAATGGTTTAGGTGAAAACAAACAACAATTATTGTTTATTATTTTTTAGCAAGGAGAAACTACTAGGTGAAATTTTATTTGATTGTATTATGTAATATGGCCTCTAATATGGCAGTGACAATAGGTTATTTCAGCGATAACAATGTTTATAAAATGTTTATTTCTTTATTTCTTTCCTACGCCGTTCGGCGTATATATGTTAGAATTAAAACTACTTAAAACCTGTAGCATTAAAAATACGAATCAAGTATTTTTGTAAATAGAGTCAAATTTATGTACAAATCAATTAAAATTGATAATTACCTCAAATTTCTGTTATTGTTTTCTTAGGGTTTGATTATATGTCGATCTTATGCCTTGTGGAAAATTGTTTTCATTTACCAATATCACAGTTTTTTTTTTAGTTTGTTGATCTTTCTTGTTTCATAATGATTGATAGTGCAGGAAACCAATTAAAATCATATTAAATCCAATCAAGTGTCTTACAAACATTTAATAACAATAATATTAAACAAATTCATTACCTTAACTTGTATAATATGATTGGCTAAATATTAATAACGTTCTAAATCAAAAACAAGAATATATTTATTTATTACTGTCTCTAATGAAATTCGGAATTTCAAAATGAGTACAAGAACTTACCGAGCATGCGCAAAATACTAAGTTTGAGTCATATGAACTATGTTTGAACGTGATACGCATAAAAAACTTTTGGGAGCATAACATAAGCATAACCCTAAGTGTTGAAAATATGTGAAACAAGTAAAACCGATCTACGTTCATATAAGTGGACGAATTTGCATTTAATGTAGTTTGAATTTAAACATGAAATACTCCATACTATGGTGGTGGTTTTGTTTATATTTCATTATCCATGAGTTATACTTTCCGTGAAAAACACTGTACAGACTTTGCTTCATATTGGTGTTCAATTTTAGAAATGTACTGTGATCACAAAATATTTTCTTAATTCGAATATGCAACATTAATCAACGGTACAATCAGCAGTAAGATGAGGTATGTGGTAAAGTTAATTAAGCTTGTGATTTAGTAGCAAAGAAAATGATAATATTTGAACCAAAATTAATTATTGCATCAGTTTATTTTTAACCACATTTTCTCTTGTTATATGTTAGATTTGAGCAAATTCTGTTTTTGTGTTATTTTTGTAATGGTTGATTGTCAAACTTTTGAAAATTATTTTCAATTATTGTTTCAGTTTGAATAAAAGAATAAAGCATAATCAGGTAACCCTACAAATTTTTATAAATGATTTTTTTCTGAACTGTTTTACCATCAATTATATTTTTCTTTAAGATGCAAGATAGTAATCAGCTAATTATTGCCATAAGAAGATTACTGCCATGTTATACAAACAATATAACAGATGAACATTTGGCAGTGGTAAGCAACTTAATAGAAGCAATTTGTACAGACCGCACTGACAAAATACTCCAATTATTAGAACCCTTTGACAATGATTTAAAAGACGAATTGCTCTCTATGGGTGGAATGTATTTACGAGAACACAATATGTCAATCACTTATAGCACAGCTAAATTTCTTCACATAACTCTACTCAGTTTCCGGTTTTATTTTCCGGCTGTTCAACTAGAACTTGTTACAAAAGAAGAAAATGAAAACATTCTGAAATACTTAATCAAACACATGGATGTCATTCTGATCTGGAATGGTCCAACCAATCAAATCTTATTATATCATATTAAGCAAGTTATATTTATAGCAAATGAAGTGAGATTTATCGCAGAAGTTAGAAAGCTGCTATGGGGTAAACTTATATTTTATATGCAGCAATTTATTAAATATTTTACCTCAAAAGAAAACATTCATTTCTTACAAATAGGATTTATATCAGTCAAGAATTTAATTGATTTTATTAGGTTGTTTAAAACAGGTATTGAATGTGTGTATTCAAAAAGACCAAAATCTCTGAAAAGTGTTTTGAAAGAGAACGAAAGTATAATGCTGCATTTTGAAGAGACTTATAATAATATACGAGATATATATGTATTGGTAAGGATTGAGAATAATATTTCTAGGATCTTTCTCAGGACAAGTTTTTTAGAAGATTTGAGGGTATTGCAGATACTTGGTGAGTGTTTCAAACAAACTCATGCAACACCGAATATTTCACCTACTTTTAAACAATTTATTACATCCTATATAAGTGAACCTTGCATTACAGCTCTAGTTACTCTTAGAGACAGCATTTCGCACTTGACTGGCGTTCCCGTTTGTTCTATTGAGTTCATAGATGAAGTCGAGTATCTTTTACAAAAGATTCAAGTTAGATGTGATTCATTTATATATAATTACGTAGCCGAAATTAAAATAAAGATCCTAAATATTATAAAATCAAACAATTTTGAAAATATTGAATTACCATGCTGTTGTAATTTGAAATTGAAACCAAATATTTATAATCTGTTCAAAGATACACAATTTAGGAAGCCAAGCAGATTCCATCCAGAATTAGAACCGTATGAAATTATTGCTATAAACGAACAAATTCAAACGTTTGAGTTAATTCAATTTGATAAATGTTTAAGAAAATTACATGATGCTCTTGAATACAATCACGAGTACAGAATCATTGAAATGTTGCTAATGTTAATCTTGAATCATCTGAATGAAGACCAAAAAAGATTAAACACTAATCGAAAGTGGTACATGGAGAAATATCCGACATTGACTGGACAACAACTTAGGAATCATCTTGCTCATGGAGATCCAATTGTTGAGTTATTGGGTCTCAATGAAGAAATAGCGGTCAGGGACACTGCAAAGTTACTTACTGAAGAATTACATATGGATGTTAATGCCAAACGGGGGAATATCCAGAAAATCACTGAACGAATAGCAGTTAAAAGGATGGAAGAAATTGATAGTAGTAAATTAATCAGCTTGGAAAAATATTGCAAAGTGTTTGGATGTATCATGGAAGGTAACTTGAATAAACTCAAACGCCATATTCAAAAGATTGATTCTGCATGGATAAATTGGCGTGATTCAAATGGACGAAATGCTTTGCAATGTGCCGCACAGAACAAAAATGATGATGTGGCAGTATTCGATTTTATTTATGATAAAGAAAAGAACACGGTTAATGTTAAACCAAGCCAAGAAACCCGTGATACGCCAATATTTCTGGCCGTACTTGTGAAAAATTATAAAATAGCTAAGCACATCGCTGAGAAACATATTCTGGCACTACTTAAACGAGATAAAAATGAGCTAGGCTTAGATCATCTGGAAAGATGTGTTGCTTCAACTTTGATGTTAAAGACAATAGCACTAGATGATGTATGGATCCTCTGCTATTATGCAATATGTTGCAATAACGCTGTCCAACTGCAATCGATATTAGATTTGTACTATTACAAAACACTGGATAACATTTGGAAAGCCAATACTTCATTTCTTCACATAGCTTGTGCTTATGGAGCTACTGAAGTGGTCAAATATCTCATCAACACAGGTTGCAATTTAAATTGTGGTCAATCAGGTCCACATTGTGAAACAAATCTATGATACTTTTCCACATTTGATGAACACATGTAACAAGAATGGCCAATCACCAGTTGTTCTTGCATTTGAATTGCAATCTGTGGCTGTGCTTAATTTAATCGGACATTTGGTAAAGTGATTTCAACTATTCTTGAAGGTGAGAAATGATTGTCTGATACGAATGGAGGGTTTTAAACAGTTTGTGTCTTATATGTTGAAAGAGACAAATTGTGCATTCAGTTCTTATTATGTTAAAAAAACGTTTCTTAGTAATACATTGAATGTTATGGAGAAATATCCTAATAAGAAAATGGTCCAATATTGGGCAAGGTATAACCAGTTACTGCATTACAATTTAACATATTATTAGTTCTAATAATTTTAGTAAATTGTCCAGAATATATTTGAAAGATGTTGATATTTCTGAGATTCAAGTGGAAAAATTTCACACTGTGTTTATGAACACAATTCATGAATTTTCCACTGATGAGTTCATCCAAGTTGAATGTATTACTTTGTTCTTAAAGATTTTCTTCTACAGTGACAGATTGGAAAATTATAAGTCCCATTTGATAGATGCTTTTAATTCTGTGTTAGAACAAGTGAGTATACATAGGTTAAAAAAACTACTGTTTGATTTTGAATTTAATTGCTTTTAGATTGTTCTATATCCTCAAGTAGTGCATATTTTAGAAAACTTTCACAAACCACAACTACCTCAATGGAAATGTGAGTTATTATCAAGCCATGCATTATCTGTGATTGACGTACATGTTGATGTTTCTGCTGTTCAACTTTATGCACTGTATGAATTAGCTTTACTCTGAGAACAACAATAACAATCAAATAATGTTTTAGACATTTAATTTATTTTTGTGTGAATAACTGGATGGTACCAGATGCTAATATGATCACCCTACAAGCTCGATTACAGATTGTTTTATCTGCATTTGGCGATAATTCTATTGTATTAGAAATATGTGCGACGTTGTTCGTAAAATATTTTCTCGAAAATCTTGAAATTGTAAGTATTTAAATCAGAGAAATTAGGTGGTATTAGTCAAAAGATTCTACAGGTACCTGAAGATGTTGATAAAATAGGAAGCACATTAGAATCCGAATTCATTGGATGGGAAATTTCAGACTTTATGAAGAAGAAACTTAAGTCTAAAATAGAAAAAAACCTAAATGATTACTGAAAAGATGATGGAAAGTTTATAAAATGTAAGTATTTTTTAACAATGATACAGAATATTATTGATTTTTGGTGATTACATATATATTTCAAATAATTCAAACAACTAAATAATGCCACAACCAAATATTACCCTGCATAGTAGTATACCCTGTACATATTTAGTTATCATAATTGTCCAGCTCAGAATCGCTGTAATCGTTATTTCGACAAAGCAATCGCTTCTTAATTTGATCCTTGAAGTCATTTTTTACGGTGTTTTTGATGCCCCATTTTGACAAAAGCTCTAGTATTATTTTATCAATAACCTGCAGCTGTTTACTTTTGTTTTCTGTGTTTTGTATTTTGATTAAATGTTCCGAAGTTATATAAATCGTAATAAAAACTTTCGCACATAACCAAATTGTAGCTGTATCAGTTTTCTTTGATAAAATTTGTTCTATTGTTTGCTGAACTGAATTAGATGTCTTAGGACCATATACCAAACATAATAACTTGCTAAAATAAAGATAATTAGTAATAATCTTTAGTTTCATACCAAAATAAATATATACCTTTTTGGAATTTTACCCCAAAAATTTTCTTTTATGTCACCTTGACCATTACCGGATTTTAATAAAAGAAGTATGACGTCAGAAATATGTTCTTGGAACTCTTTTAATTCTTGGATTTGCATATTAATCAACAGTGATTTTATTATTTTCTCAATGATGTTCCCTTGTTCAGTTGTATTTTGCTCCCTTCGAATTTCCTCAAAATGTTCTTTGGTTATATAGAGCGAAACAAAAACTTCTGCACATAAATTAAGCATGTCCTTTTTTTCAGATAGGATCACTGGTATTGTTTCCCGAACTAAGTCAGATATATTTGGACCATATTTATGACATCGGTGAAGTAATTTGCTAAAATAAATATAATTATTACTAATTTCTCAATATATTTACAGTTAGTATAAGTTACAGTGCGTAAATTGGAGAGTTAAGATTACGCGAATCTTCGGGATTATCATTCAAAAAATATTGCATTACGTCGTATGCATGACTCTGCAATAGTTTATATCCACTTAGTCCAATACCAAATTTAAAGACTTTAAATAATTCAAGAAGAGTGTCAAAGATATATGACACCACGGGTTTATTATGAACCTGAAAGCAATGACTTTTTAAAAAACAAATCATTAATTCGCAATACTATTAGAAGGTAGTTTTTGTATAACGACGCTGGTCTCTAGTGAGGAACAAAAAATTTATATATAAGAAACATTTGGCGTAATCAAAAAACGAATGCAAACAAATCCAAAGTAAGTGAATAGCAAAGTTGCAAACAATGTGACTGCATTTTGTTGTTACCAAGAGTTAAGCCAAGTTAATTATAGCGAATACTTACGACTTCTGATATAGATGTAAATGCTTCTTTAATCATAATTTTACACGTTTCATACTTGTTGAAGGTTTGCACTAATATTCCAAGGCATTCCACAATAATAGGGTTTTCCTCAGATTTCGAAACAATTAAATTCTTCACCATACCAAATATTTTCAAAGCATCGTCTTCGTTTTCCCCTGAACTTCTTTTAAAATATAGTCGATTTATGAATCTCCTACAACAGTAATCAATCAGTAAATTTTCATTTAATTTGTCAAGTATTCATACATTGTAAAATACAAAACAATATTGTCTTCGCTATGATCCTTAATTGCATTTAAGGATTGTGTTAATGCACATCTGGTTGCAGCCCACTCATAATACACTGCTTTATAAAAAACAGCTTTTAACGGCTCAGAACGTAAGCGATAATCACGTATAATCTGGAATAATATAGTTATTTATCGGTTATTGTTACAAAAATTTATACAAAACCCTCACAAGCCTAAATGTTGTTTCAATTACTTCATCATTTCCTTGTTGAAATGCAATATCTATAGGAGTTTCTTTATTGTCATCACATACCATCGTTAAATGTGGGAACTTTTCATAAATTGTTTGAATCATTTCTGGAGTGTTGCTGTCCATCGCTAGGTGTAAACTGTTTTTGCCATCTGTAAATCGACTTGTAGACAAGATTTCCAATTGATTTTGTAAAAACGTGTTTAATTGAATAACATCGCCGTTTGCGATAATCTCAGATAAAAGAGAGGGTCCTTCTTGGGTGTTCTTAGTTTCGTTATCAAAACCATCAATCCGCGAATTAGAACTTGTATTATCTTTGTGTCGTGTCAACAATTCTACTAACATATCAACAGGATCAACATTACTCTTCGATTGTCTTTTCGTTTGAATTGGTTGCACGTTTAATTGCTGTTTAAACTCTTCTAGTATATATTCCATCTTATTATCAGCAACATTAAAATTTACTGATTTTAATTTAACACCAATTTCATTAATCATCTTGGATTGATACTTGTGTTCTTCGTCACAAGTAAAGATAGTTATGAATAATTTTATGTATTCATTAATAATTGGTTTTTCCTTAAGATAGTTAATCAATCCATGCATTACTAAATCAATCAATTTTACCACAATTTTATTATTTTTATAAACAAATTTTTCTGAGATATACCTTGTTGTCAATGAACTAAAATTGAAAATTAATTGATATAAAGGAATGTTATAAGAAATAAACTACACTACATACATTGCCCAAAATTGTACTACATTCTCAGAATTATTTTCCAGCGCTTGTACTGCCTTCTTCAAAATGCAGTCGAGTTTTGGCCACTCGCGCAAAGTTTTAAAGGCAGCTTTGAAATTTTCAGGTCGTGTGGAGACATTACTTATGATCTAAAATAACCAATTTTAGTTAAATGTAAATCCTGAAGGGCATTATTAGCATAAAATTGTTCCAAAGTGTTTGCCACATTTTAAATCAAAATAAAGTGTAATAATAATGGATTTTGCATAAACTACCATTACCAAGGAGGTCGTAACAATATAATTTACTTTCAAAATAAAATCTACGCGGAAAATGATGTATAAAAAATATGTATGTACACTTATCAAAACTTACCAAATCTATTACTTTCTCAAGGTAAATTCTAATACGAAGAGGGAAGTCTTCTCCTCCTTCTTCATCATAATAATTATATGGATTTAATAAATACGGAGCCCTTATGTCATCCATATTCTTTGTCACGTCCTTGTCCGTTTTCATAATAGCAAGATGGAAGCATTTTGGGTTTTTCTTGAAACAGTATACAACAAGTAAATTCTTTTCGTCCACACATACTTTCACATTATTAATATCCGTGGAAGCAATAATTTTCCACACCTCAGGTTGTTCTGCATCATACTGCTCACCGAGTAATGTTTGAATGCATTTTTCCGCTTTATTGGTAGTATCAGTGATAAGTTCCATTTGCTGAATATCTGTGTCTTCCAATGGATGACTCAAAAAAGGAGAAGCTGTTTGATCGCTGTTAACACCATTTAAATTTATGCCAATTCTGTTTAAATATTCCATCACATTTGAAGCATTGTGTTTTGTAGCAATATCAAAATAAGAATTACCACATCTATCTTGATGAGTATCAAGCAATTCGTAATAAAATATATTTGTTATTATTTCGAATGGCAATGTGTTATCACAACAAATTCCATAATAACATAAATCCCACCAATTACTTTTTGGGATTTCACTTGGTATCAATTTCGTCGATACTAGTGCCATTAGTTGTTCAATATTATTAATATCAAATTTTTTTAGTTCAAATGCTGTTTCTGTAGAAGTATTCTGTACACATCCATTTTCTAGCAAAAAACTACAAATTTTAATTTCAAAAATACGCTTAATAATATTATAGTTGCCGATAACTGAAGCAATTTCATCAATTGAAAATCCTATTTCATAATTTTCGAATAATAATTTGGGGTTTCTCTCAAATATAAATTCAAATACTTTCAAATTATCATCAGTTACATTTTGTGCAGCTAATTGTAGCTCATTATATTCTGTATAATTCTTTGAATTTATCCAATCTTGGTCCAGTTCGTCAGTTATTTCCATTACTTCATGCAACTTGCCTTGAATTATAATTTTAGACAACTTATTCCATTCCTGCATCTTTTCAATTATCATGTTAGTTCTGTTCCTTCTTTCATCAATAGACAATATTTTAGCTTCCTCTCTATAGTTGTCGTTGGCATTTGGTTCAATTAAAAGTTCTGCAGTCTTCCTGACTGCTTCTTCTTCATTAATATTCAACAATTCTACTATCGCATCACCATGAGCCAGATGATTTCTCAATGATCTTCCGGTAAGAAATTGATGTTCGTCTTTATACCAATTATAATTGGGCGTTAAGTTGTTTTGTACTTCACTTATATAATTCAATGCTATTAAAAGCAACATTTCAATTTCTTTCATATTATTAGTTTTCAAACTTGCTTTCAGCATATCAATGCAATTCTCATAACTTGTTTGACTTTTTCTTTTTCCTTTTTTTCCATATTTTTCACAAATATCTTCCAACTCCCAAAGTTGAGTGTTTAACTCTTTTTCACTTGGTTCAGGTTCCATCTCCCAGATAGGTTGTACGAAATCATATAAATACGAAACAATTTGGCGCTTTAATGTACTCAAATCAATTTTAACATGTTGTTTGGTAAACCAAAACGGCAGTTCCAACGTATCCAAATCAATATCATTTAGCTTCTTTAACTGATCACATATTGAATCAACAATTCCGCCTCTGTACCCGTTCACGCCCCAATTGAATAAAATGCTTCGCAGGTTCTTTAGAATACTGCGTACTAAACCTTCAATTTCTTTTATTTCAGGGACACTGATTAAATGGCAAATTTTATCTCTTAGTTTACTGGTTCTATCCAGAAAATAGGTAGTTAATTCTGTTCCTACTTGTTCAACTGATTTGTTCAGTTTTGTTAACCAATCAACAATAGCTTTATTTCCAACATTTTCTTTAGTAATTCGCTCTCTTAAATCAGATGAAAAATTTGCAGATCCTACGGTGTTTTTGAAACCTTCACCAACCACTTGTAAAATCCTTAAACCACTAAGTGTTCCAGCATCCTTCGTAAATAAATATTTGGACATCCTTTCGAGAATGTAAATAGTTCGAATAATATAATAATTCTGATCTAAATGTTTCAAAACATTTTCATTGTTTGGATTGCATTCATTTTCTCCTGATGCAATATTGTCAATGAAACTTTTCATCAACCCAATATATTGCATTAAATTTGATTTTGATATATATGTTAATTGTAACATATGCATTTTTTCATTTGATGTAAAGTATTTTATGTATTGTTGCATATAAATCACTAATTCACCCCATGGAAATTCATCTTTATACGTTTTTTGGAAATCATTTATATAAAATATAACTTCTTTAAGGCGAAACAATAAAATATTATCTGTTGGACGTTTCGAATATTCCAAAATTTTGTTTATCTGTTCCATAAAATACGGTAGTGATTCAGGAGGTTTGAGGTTGAATAAAATATCTTTTAATAATTTAGTTATTTTGCCACTCATTTCATCAATTTCGTTTTGAAGTTTTGGGTCTTGTGCTTTTGTTTTTGGTTGTGTTTGGTGTTTTTTCAATGCATTTGAAACTAATTTCACTTTTAAATCATGATCATATTTATTCAAAATTGTTTTAATTTCATCTTTCTTAATATCGGATTTAGTCTCGATAGAACTATTAATTGCGGTTTGTATTGCAGTAATTAATTCATCGATTTTTTCCTTAAATTAATATTTTTAATTTTAATTATGATTAAATAACGAGTTTAATTTAAAACATACCTCATCCATTGTTTCGTAGTTAATATGTTAAATGCTGCTAACTATGAACTTCATTCGCGTGACTTCACTTACAACTGAACTTGGAAATGTAGCAAATTGCAGTTGTTTTATAATATGGTGTAATCAGGAGGCGTTATATGCCACATCCGTTCCCGCCGGGGCTATATAAGGAGAGCTTTGAATCAAATCTAGCGGCTGAGCTGGACACAGAACAGATATTTTTGATAAACAAAACCGCAAACTGCGAATGGCACCTATCTTAATATTTATAGAAGTGCTTAGTGTGTTTATTTATAAGCGTAATAAGATAAGGATTTTTATTTTTACAGGTGTCTATGATCTAAAATGATTTCACACTTTCATTTCTTAGAAACCTGTATTTTTTGGGTTTTATCTTTTTTATTGTGCTGCAGTGCAAATGCAATACGTGTGTAACTATTTCACTTTCTGAGTTAAATGATAATAACATGGAAATTTGGGCTATCTGTCAACAATGAACATTTGGTTATGGTTTGAATTTAAAATAACGGATTTCGGTGTAGTTTTGGTTTCGCCATTCAGCTGAACTAAGTAAAAAACGAGATTAATTGTTATTGCCAACATCTGTGCTTGTCTTTAATTCTCTGTTACCATACCACAATTCCTTATTTTTCTAATGTTTACTACCTCTATTACACTTATTGTAAAATTTTGAAATAGATATTTGATTGAATGTAATTGAATTGCTAAGGCATGAATATTGATAAGGATCAGTGCATTAAAGTTGTACGTTTTAAATTTATAATTGGATATTGAAGTGTTGGTTTCGATTCAGATTTCGGTCGAAATGGAAATCAAGGCCAAATTTCGATTTGGATGAAATCAAGATTAATTTTGTTATCGCATATATGAGAAATTATCTTGCTGTTTTAAGTTAAACGACGTTTTAAAACAATATTCAAGTGATGAAATTCCAGAGAATCACTCACAATTTAGTTTATTTGTGTTAACGCTTAGGTACATTCTCATGTACAGTGTAAATAAATCAATTTTAAAGAATTATAATGATAATAATGTTGGCAAATAATTGAGGGTTCTTATCTTGTTTTCAAATCAAGGTGCTATTGAAAAGATGATTTCTATTTGGGAAACAGAAATTTGATTAAAACTTATATACAATACTACAACTACAATACAATAAATTTTGTTACTTAGTATTTTAAGATTATTTGCCAAATATAAAATTTAATGAATATTTTTTGTGTCAGTTTTAACAGTTGTAGTGATCCAGCTCTCAGGGATGAAATAATGGAGCTTAGTCTTTAACCACTCCCATATGAATTTTAGTTTCGGTGGCTCATCTTGCACTTGAACTCGTCGCTTAGCAATATACGAGTACTGTTGCATATCACTTAAACTAATTTCATCGTTTGAGTTCTCGGTATTATCCGATTTTGTTTCGCCCCCGCGTGAATTTGAATCTATCACCGACAAACTGTTTTTGTCATTAAGTACCTCCCCTTGAGCTGTAAAATCGGTATACGCTATTTGACATAATTCATTTTTTATATCTTCCATCGGAATAAGTTGATTTTTTTCGTTTAATGTGATATCATTGTCATATTCAATCGGTAGTTGTGCGGTATTTTTTGTATCTTGCCCTACGTTCATAGCATTTTCTGCAGTTTCTGGGTTTTCTGATTTCTGCTTTTTTGGCATTATTTTTACAGCAGATGGAATTGGTGTTTGAAATATTTTGGTGTGTACGTATTGCATATTCTTAATCTGTTCGTTGTGTCTGCCCTGTTTGAATATTTTGTGTAGTTTATTAATTGTTTTTCCCGAATGTGACAAATTAATCAGGCGTTTGTAGGTTTTCAGAATCTGATTTGAATTGACATGTGTGATATTCTGTGCCTTCGCCAATTTGGCTGCTTCGGTAATTTGACGTTTCTCTTCGATGTATTCTTTTTTTAGTGACTCGTAGCGATCCACTATGCTGCTCTCCAATGAATCTTTTCTCTTCGCACTAAAAGCAATGCATAATTTGGTTATAATAATTAACAGGCTCTGTACGTCTTAATGAGTATGTATGATAGTAGGTTCTTACTTCTGAATTAAAACATTTAAATAATCTTCATAAGCATCATTAATTGGACATATAGAATTGTTACATAGAAAGAATGAAAAGGTTGCTAATGCCGTGGTAATTTCTTTGTGTTCGTTCATGTACTCTGCTTTACGCTTTTCCAACAAACAGATTTGATTACGTTGCGCTTTAATTACGTCCTCTTGAGTGGCAAGCTTCCACACTACCGTTTCATTTTTAATCTTTGTCTCGACAGTTGTTGTTTCATAATAGACATGCATGTGCAATGAGTAATGGCATCCACATTCCTTGCAGTTGTTGCCATTCATTGCTGCACATCCCATCAATATTGGATCACCTATTATGTCCGCTGAAACTCCTTCTAAATAACAGGGATTGTGGCATCTTTCCTTGTAATGTTTTTTTTTAATGTCTCCCACCTTAAAAAATAATATTTATTGCATATACTCGAAGCTCTATGGGGGATTTTTTTTTTGTAAGTCATATGAGCTCCTACCATATAGATCTCTGAACATTTGAGTGCAGTACAAACTGTTACAGCTTGTTCTAGGTTCTTGACATCCAAACTTACAAAGGGTATGTACAATTTTTGTTTGAGTTCTTCTGCTGTAATGTTTTCCTTTTTAATCTTTTCAATATGAACCTGGAGTGCGTGGACGTTGTCTTCCGTTAGATCGCTAAGATCGGCCAATGGTTTGGCCAATTCTAAGATCAATTGACGCGCACAGTTAACCGAAACAGTCTGTTGAACATCATGCGGTGGCAACGATGGATGTTTTTCATCTCCCACGATATACTTTATAAGGTCCCAGGTCGAATTGTATGAGACTTCCCAACTTTTCTCATGTTGTTCCGGGTTCAGCATTTGAAGACCCTGCTGTCTTGCAATAAGATATTTAAATCCTTCATTCTCAAAGAAAAAACAGTTTCTATGATCAGTTGTTTTGTAGCGCAGTGGTATAGTCACACCTTCCTTTTTGGCTATTTCGTCTAAAAGCTTTTTCAAACAGTTAATCGTTTCCGGTGCACGATAATCAGTACTGCGCGTGCGTGTAAAGAGAAATATGATATTGTTGGCAGCAGATCGATTTAATCGTGATAAGAGCTCAGCGAGACAATATCTAAATACGGCTGTAATCGCTGTTACATCTGGCTTCATCAGAAAGCAAATAGCGTGCAGATTTGACAACTGTCCAATATAATCAAGAATATTCTGGAAATTGTCACGATCCTTAATAATTGCACCTTGTGTATCGTTTATTCCGGGTGTGTCTATGATACGGATCAGTTTTGTTTCAAAAGGAAAAAACATAAGACTTAGTACCTGTAAAATATATTATAATAGAACATTATTTTTTTATGACTTGTATAATAATACGTTGAGTCGACGATCTTCCCAATTGATCGTTCTCATTATCGTCTTTTTTGAAATGCACTTCCTGTGTATCACCATCCTCCGTAGTGATACTAAACTTTGCCGGAATGATACATGTCAGCTCGGGATGGTTTATTGCATCTTTTAGAGATGGAAAATGTAAATAATTGACGAATGAATTGATGAATGTTGACTTTCCAGTGCTTGTTTCTCCAAGAAGCAGAATATTTATGTATTTCTGTAATAGTTAGTTCCAATAATTTATTTAAGCGCGCAAAAGTGCCACTTTTTGTTTGGATTTTCTGACCCAAAAAATGGTACTTTAGTCACGTACAGCCTTTTTTAGTGACGTAGAGAACTTGCGCCTACAGATTTGTCCGCAGTACAAGGCCACCTAGGACACCGCGCGCCGAAAATCAAACCCACTCCCCTTATTAATAACTTGCATTTTCTAGTAATGTCCGAGCAAATTATGAAAATTTAAAATACAAAAGTTCAAATACAGAAACGTAAAGTGGAAATAAAGTGAAAGTAGAAAAAATAACGTAAGCATCACGTTGCCAACCGTTTTTAAACGTCGGTAATTAATACTATATATAATAGTATACAGTGGAATCCCGGTAATCCGACAATTACTTAGCAGGGCAGTGTCGGATGGGCAAAGTTGTTGGATTATGGAAAAGTGCCTAAGACCCCTTACAGTCCGGAATTTTTTACAAAAAAATACCTTGTAATCCGACAAATTACAAATCCTAAAGTACAAACATATAGCGTATAACTATGTCGGATTACAAGATGTGCCGGATCAAGCCGGGTCCCGATTACCGGGATTCCACTGTATTAAGTAACAAGTGGCTAAACGAGGGCATTACAGACGAGATTTGATTGAGCGAGCAGTCAATCAATTGAGTCATTAACA